>NW_020191416.1:0-105657 GCF_002263795.3 Bos taurus
CTGTGCTCAAGACTGGGGCAATAGAATCAAGCACTAATCCGAAGCGGGTCCCCGTTGACCAGGGCGAGGATATCACGCTCAGCTTTCTTCGCTGGGCAATACTGCTGGCTGTGGGTAAGGCTGGGAGGGGGCACGTATTTTGTTCCAAAGCCCAGATGACCGAGCCAGCCAGAGAGAAGTCACGCCAGCTCAGCTGGCAATTTTGGGTTTTTGCCTGCAGATGAGGAACCGGGCAGGAACAATCACGCAGCTCAGCAGGCCCTGATCCACGCCGTAGACTCCTGCAGGCACTGATACCCACGTCGTATGCACTGATCACTGTTTATCCAGGCAGGATCACGTGACAGTTCTGAGCATGCACTAAATCACGTATGCTTCATGCACTATACGTGATCTGCTACGCATGCACATCATGACGATGGCTATCGCGGGCACATGATCACATGGCTCATCATGCACTGATCACGTGTTTATCAGGCAATGATCAGTGACTGACAGGCGCTGATCATGGGACTGTGCACGCACTGATCACGTGGCTCTCATGCACTGATCACGTGACTGCGCATGCACTGATGACGTGGCTGTTCGGGCACTGATCACGTGTTTATCAGGCAGTGATCAGTGACTGACAGGCGCTGATCAGGGGACTGTGCACGCACTGATCAGGTGGCTGATCAGGAACTGACCACCTGACCGCGCATGCAGTGATCACGTGGCTGGTCGTTCACTGATCACGTGTTTATCATACGGTGATCCCGTGACTGAGAGGAGCTGATCACGTGACTGTGCCGTCAGTGATCACGTGGCTGAGCAGGCACTGATATCGTGACTGAGCATGCACTGATCATGTACCGGGAGCCGGGGAGGCATTCCACTCTGGACAAAGGTCATGAGGAAGGAGGCTCGGCATACGCAAATGCGGGATCGAGCCTCAGGAGTCCACCCGGATATTCTCGAGCATTTCCCCCCCCCAAAAAACCCGGAGTCTGCCTACTGTATTGCTTTGTGCTCTCACCTCTGATTTCACTGGGGGCTGTCCCCCACCACCATCTCGCTCTCTCTGTCAAAGAGTTAACTTACAGCTCCAATTCATAAAGTTCCTTCTCATTCTTCCCTTTAACTTCCAGCTGAGTCTCCATCTGGAGTGCGGAACCCACCATGCTTACTAATTATGCCTGGGCTGCTAAGACCCACTCGAGAAGGTGTCTAGGGTGAGGCACATTTCGCTATTCGAGAGGGCGCCTGCGGCCTATGTAAGTGGTGCAAACTTCTTGTCTTGAAGTTTGATTGGTCTTCCGCGTAAACCAAGCTACTCAGTCTCTTTTCTCCACCGAATTTTCCTACTGAGCTCTCCTCATACTATTATTCTTGACATCTCTGATTAGCATATAAATAGTCGCCTAGGCCATCTCTCCTTCGAATACCCTGGATCAGTTGGGGCTGGTCCCCGGCAGGTGGCGACCGAACAGGGACCTCAGGAGGCAATACTCAAAGAGCTGAGCAGACACGAACCACGCAATCAGCAGGCAATAAGCATGGATCTCAGCAGTAACGAATCATGCTGCTCAAGTGGCTATAATCAAGCACGTGACCAGGCAGGAATCACGCAGCTCAGCTGGCAATTGTCAAGCAGATGAGCCGACAGGAATCACGCAGCTCAGCTGGCAATTGTCATGCAGATGAGCCGGCAGGAATCACGCAGCTCAGCAGGCCCTGATCTCGTGACTCTGCAGGCACTGATCACGTGGCTGATCAAGTACAGATCAGGTGACTGAGCATGCACTGATCACGTGTCTATCATGCACTGATGACGTGGCTGTTCGAGCACTGATCACGTGTTTATCAGGCAGTGATCAGTGACTGACAGCCGCTGATCAGGGGACTGTGCACGCACTGATCAGGTGGCTGATCAGGAACTGACCGCCTGACCGGGCATGCAGTGATCACGTGGCTGGTCGTTCACTGATCACGTGTTTATCATACGGTGATCACGTGACTGAGAGGCGCTGATCACGTGACTGTGCCGTCAGTGATCACGTGGCTGAGCAGGCACTGATATCGTGACTGAGCATGCACTGATCATGTGCCGGGAGCCGGGGAGGCATTCCACTCTGGACAAAGGTCATGAGGAAGGAGGCTCGGCATACGCAAATGCGGGATCGAGCCTCAGGAGTCCACCCGGATATTCTCGAGCATCTCCCCCCCCAAAAAACCGGAGTCTGCCTACTGTATTGCTTTGTACTCTCACCTGTGATTTCACTGGGGGCTGTCCCCTACCACCATCTCGCTCTCTCTGTCAAAGAGTTAACTTACAGCTCCAATTCATAAAGTTCCTTGTCATTCTTCCCTTTAACTTCCAGCTGAGTCTCCATCTGGAGCGCGGAACCCACCACGCTTACTAATTATGCCTGGGCTGCTAAGACCCACTCGAGAAGGTGTCTAGGGTGAGGCACCTTTCGCTATTCGAGAGGGCGCCTGCGGCCTACGTAAGTGGTGCAAACTTCTTGTCTTGAAGTTTGATTGGTCTTCCGCGTAAACCAAGCTACTCAGTCTCTTTTCTCCACCGAATTTTCCTACTGAGCTCTTCTCATACTATTATTCTTGACAACTCTGATTAGCATATAAATAGTCGCCTAGGCCATCTCTCCTTCGAATACCCTGGATCAGTTGGGGCTGGTCCCCGGCAGGTGGCGACCGAACAGGGACCTCAGGAGGCAATACTCAAAGAGCTGAGCAGACACGAACCACGCAATCAGCAGGCAATAAGCATGGAGCTCAGCAGTGACGAATCATGCTGCTCAACTGGCAATAATCAAGCATGTGACCAGGCAGGAATCACGCAGCTCAGCTGGCAATTGTCAAGCAGATGAGCCGACAGGAATCAAGCAGCTCAGCTGGCAATTGTCATGCAGATGAGCCGGCAGGAATCACGCAGCTCAGCAGGCCCTGATCACGTGACTCTGCAGGCACTGATCACGTGGCTGATCAAGTCCAGATCACGTGACTGAGCATGCACTGATCACGTTTCTATCATGCACTGATGACGTGACTGCGCATGCACTGATGACGTGGCTGATCGGGCACTGATCACATGGCTCATCATGCACTGATCACGTGTTTATCAGGCAATGATCAGTGACTGACAGGCGCTGATCATGGGACTGTGCACGCACTGATCACGTGGCTATCATGCACTGATCACGTGACTGCGCATGCACTGATGACGTGGCTGTTCGGGCACTGATCACGTGTTTATCAGGCAGTGATCAGTGACTGACAGGCGCTGATCAGGGGACTGTGCACGCACTGATCAGGTGGCTGATCAGGAACTGACCACCTGACCGCGCATGCAGTGATCACGTGGCTGGTTGTTCACTGATCACGTGTTTATCATACGGTGATCACGTGACTGAGAGGCGCTGATCACGTGACTGTGCCGTCAGTGATCACGTGGCTGAGCAGGCACTGATATCGTGACTGAGCATGCACTGATCATGTGCCGGGAGCCGGGGAGGCATTCCACTCTGGACAAAGGTCATGAGGAAGGAGGCTCGGCATACGCAAATGCGGGATCGAGCCTCAGGAGTCCACCCGGATATTCTCGAGCATCTCCCCCCCAAAAAAACCGGAGTCTGCCTACTGTATTGCTTTGTGCTCTCACCTCTGATTTCACTGGGGGCTGTCCCCCACCACCATCTCGCTCTCTCTGTCAAAGAGTTAACTTACAGCTCCAATTCATAAAGTTCCTTGTCATTCTTCCCTTTAACTTCCAGCTGAGTCTCCATCTGGAGCGCGGAACCCACCACGCTTACTAATTATGCCTGGGCTGCTAAGACCCACTCGAGAAGGTGTCTAGGGTGAGGCACCTTTCGCTATTCGAGAGGGCGCCTGCGGCCTACGTAAGTGGTGCAAACTTCTTGTCTTGAAGTTTGATTGGTCTTCCGCGTAAACCAAGCTACTCAGTCTCTTTTCTCCACCGAATTTTCCTACTGAGCTCTCCTCATACTATTATTCTTGACATCTCTGATTAGCATATAAATAGTCGCCTAGGCCATCTCTCCTTCGAATACCCTGGATCAGTTGGGGCTGGTCCCCGGCAGGTGGCGACCGAACAGGGACCTCAGGAGGCAATACTCAAAGAGCTGAGCAGACACGAACCACGCAATCAGCAGGCAATAAGCATGGAGCTCAGCAGTGACGAATCATGCTGCTCAACTGGCAATAATCAAGCACGTGACCAGGCAGGAATCACGCAGCTCAGCTGGCAATTGTCAAGCAGATGAGCCGACAGGAATCACGCAGCTCAGCTGGCAATTGTCATGCAGATGAGCCGGCAGGAATCACGCAGCTCAGCAGGCCCTGATCACGTGACTCTGCAGGCACTGATCACGTGGCTGATCAAGTCCAGATCACGTGACTGAGCATGCACTGATCACGTGGCTATCATGCACTGATGACGTGACTGCGCATGCACTGATGACGTGGCTGATCGGGCACTGATCACATGGCTCATCATGCACTGATCACGTGTTTATCAGGCAATGATCAGTGACTGACAGGCGCTGATCATGGGACTGTGCACGCACTGATCACGTGGCTATCATGCACTGATCACGTGACTGCGCATGCACTGATGACGTGGCTGTTCGGGCACTGATCACGTGTTTATCAGGCAGTGATCAGTGACTGACAGGCGCTGATCAGGGGACTGTGCACGCACTGATCAGGTGGCTGATCAGGAACTGACCACCTGACCGCGCATGCAGTGATCACGTGGCTGGTCGTTCACTGATCACGTGTTTATCATACGGTGATCACGTGACTGAGAGGCGCTGATCACGTGACTGTGCCGTCAGTGATCACGTGGCTGAGCAGGCACTGATATCGTGACTGAGCATGCACTGATCATGTGCCGGGAGCCGGGGAGGCATTCCACTCTGGACAAAGGTCATGAGGAAGGAGGCTCGGCATACGCAAATGCGGGATCGAGCCTCAGGAGTCCACCCGGATATTCTCGAGCATCTCCCCCCCAAAAAAACCGGAGTCTGCCTACTGTATTGCTTTGTGCTCTCACCTCTGATTTCACTGGGGGCTGTCCCCCACCACCATCTCGCTCTCTCTGTCAAAGAGTTAACTTACAGCTCCAATTCATAAAGTTCCTTGTCATTCTTCCCTTTAACTTCCAGCTGAGTCTCCATCTGGAGCGCGGAACCCACCACGCTTACTAATTATGCCTGGGCTGCTAAGACCCACTCGAGAAGGTGTCTAGGGTGAGGCACCTTTCGCTATTCGAGAGGGCGCCTGCGGCCTACGTAAGTGGTGCAAACTTCTTGTCTTGAAGTTTGATTGGTCTTCCGCGTAAACCAAGCTACTCAGTCTCTTTTCTCCACCGAATTTTCCTACTGAGCTCTCCTCATACTATTATTCTTGACATCTCTGATTAGCATATAAATAGTCGCCTAGGCCATCTCTCCTTCGAATACCCTGGATCAGTTGGGGCTGGTCCCCGGCAGGTGGCGACCGAACAGGGACCTCAGGAGGCAATACTCAAAGAGCTGAGCAGACACGAACCACGCAATCAGCAGGCAATAAGCATGGAGCTCAGCAGTGACGAATCATGCTGCTCAACTGGCAATAATCAAGCACGTGACCAGGCAGGAATCACGCAGCTCAGCTGGCAATTGTCAAGCAGATGAGCCGACAGGAATCACGCAGCTCAGCTGGCAATTGTCATGCAGATGAGCCGGCAGGAATCACGCAGCTCAGCAGGCCCTGATCACGTGACTCTGCAGGCACTGATCACGTGGCTGATCAAGTCCAGATCACGTGACTGAGCATGCACTGATCACGTGGCTATCATGCACTGATGACGTGACTGCGCATGCACTGATGACGTGGCTGATCGGGCACTGATCACATGGCTCATCATGCACTGATCACGTGTTTATCAGGCAATGATCAGTGACTGACAGGCGCTGATCATGGGACTGTGCACGCACTGATCACGTGGCTATCATGCACTGATCACGTGACTGCGCATGCACTGATGACGTGGCTGTTCGGGCACTGATCACGTGTTTATCAGGCAGTGATCAGTGACTGACAGGCGCTGATCAGGGGACTGTGCACGCACTGATCAGGTGGCTGATCAGGAACTGACCACCTGACCGCGCATGCAGTGATCACGTGGCTGGTCGTTCACTGATCACGTGTTTATCATACGGTGATCCCGTGACTGAGAGGCGCTGATCACGTGACTGTGCCGTCAGTGATCACGTGGCTGAGCAGGCACTGATATCGTGACTGAGCATGCACTGATCATGTGCCGGGAGCCGGGGAGGCATTCCACTCTGGACAAAGGTCATGAGGAAGGAGGCTCGGCATACGCAAATGCGGGATCGAGCCTCAGGAGTCCACCCGGATATTCTCGAGCATCTCCCCCCCAAAAAAACCGGAGTCTGCCTACTGTATTGCTTTGTGCTCTCACCTCTGATTTCACTGGGGGCTGTCCCCCACCACCATCTCGCTCTCTCTGTCAAAGAGTTAACTTACAGCTCCAATTCATAAAGTTCCTTGTCATTCTTCCCTTTAACTTCCAGCTGAGTCTCCATCTGGAGCGCGGAACCCACCACGCTTACTAATTATGCCTGGGCTGCTAAGACCCACTCGAGAAGGTGTCTAGGGTGAGGCACCTTTCGCTATTCGAGAGGGCGCCTGCGGCCTACGTAAGTGGTGCAAACTTCTTGTCTTGAAGTTTGATTGGTCTTCCGCGTAAACCAAGCTACTCAGTCTCTTTTCTCCACCGAATTTTCCTACTGAGCTCTCCTCATACTATTATTCTTGACATCTCTGATTAGCATATAAATAGTCGCCTAGGCCATCTCTCCTTCGAATACCCTGGATCAGTTGGGGCTGGTCCCCGGCAGGTGGCGACCGAACAGGGACCTCAGGAGGCAATACTCAAAGAGCTGAGCAGACACGAACCACGCAATCAGCAGGCAATAAGCATGGAGCTCAGCAGTGACGAATCATGCTGCTCAACTGGCAATAATCAAGCACGTGACCAGGCAGGAATCACGCAGCTCAGCTGGCAATTGTCAAGCAGATGAGCCGACAGGAATCACGCAGCTCAGCTGGCAATTGTCATGCAGATGAGCCGGCAGGCAGCTGATCACTGCAGGCCTCAGGGTCAAGTCCAGATCACGTGACTGAGCATGCACTGATCACGTGGCTATCATGCACTGATGACGTGACTGCGCATGCACTGATGACGTGGCTGATCGGGCACTGATCACATGGCTCATCATGCACTGATCACGTGTTTATCAGGCAATATCAGTGACTGACAGGCGCTGATCATGGGACTGTGCACGCACTGATCACGTGGCTCTCATGCACTGATCACGTGACTGCGCATGCACTGATGACGTGGCTGTTCGGGCACTGATCACGTGTTTATCAGGCAGTGATCAGTGACTGACAGGCGCTGATCAGGGGACTGTGCACGCACTGATCAGGTGGCTGATCAGGAACTGACCACCTGACCGCGCATGCAGTGATCACGTGGCTGGTCGTTCACTGATCACGTGTTTATCATACGGTGATCACGTGACTGAGAGGCGCTGATCACGTGACTGTGCCGTCAGTGATCACGTGGCTGAGCAGGCACTGATATCGTGACTGAGCATGCACTGATCATGTGCCGGGAGCCGGGGAGGCATTCCACTCTGGACAAAGGTCATGAGGAAGGAGGCTCGGCATACGCAAATGCGGGATCGAGCCTCAGGAGTCCACCCGGATATTCTCGAGCATCTCCCCCCCAAAAAAACCGGAGTCTGCCTACTGTATTGCTTTGTGCTCTCACCTGTGATTTCACTGGGGGCTGTCCCCCACCACCATCTCGCTCTCTCTGTCAAAGAGTTAACTTACAGCTCCAATTCATAAAGTTCCTTGTCATTCTTCCCTTTAACTTCCAGCTGAGTCTCCATCTGGAGCGCGGAACCCACCACGCTTACTAATTATGCCTGGGCTGCTAAGACCCACTCGAGAAGGTGTCTAGGGTGAGGCACCTTTCGCTATTCGAGAGGGCGCCTGCGGCCTACGTAAGTGGTGCAAACTTCTTGTCTTGAAGTTTGATTGGTCTTCCGCGTAAACCAAGCTACTCAGTCTCTTTTCTCCACCGAATTTTCCTACTGAGCTCTCCTCATACTATTATTCTTGACATCTCTGATTAGCATATAAATAGTCGCCTAGGCCATCTCTCCTTCGAATACCCTGGATCAGTTGGGGCTGGTCCCCGGCAGGTGGCGACCGAACAGGGACCTCAGGAGGCAATACTCAAAGAGCTGAGCAGACACGAACCACGCAATCAGCAGGCAATAAGCATGGAGCTCAGCAGTGACGAATCATGCTGCTCAACTGGCAATAATCAAGCACGTGACCAGGCAGGAATCACGCAGCTCAGCTGGCAATTGTCAAGCAGATGAGCCGGCAGGAATCACGCAGCTCAGCAGGCCCTGATCACGTGACTCTGCAGGCACTGATCACGTGGCTGATCAAGTCCAGATCACGTGACTGAGCATGCACTGATCACGTGGCTATCATGCACTGATGACGTGACTGCGCATGCACTGATGACGTGGCTGATCGGGCACTGATCACATGGCTCATCATGCACTGATCACGTGTTTATCAGGCAATGATCAGTGACTGACAGGCGCTGATCATGGGACTGTGCACGCACTGATCACGTGGCTCTCATGCACTGATCACGTGACTGCGCATGCACTGATGACGTGGCTGTTCGGGCACTGATCACGTGTTTATCAGGCAGTGATCAGTGACTGACAGGCGCTGATCAGGGGACTGTGCACGCACTGATCAGGTGGCTGATCAGGAACTGACCACCTGACCGCGCATGCAGTGATCACGTGGCTGGTCGTTCACTGATCACGTGTTTATCATACGGTGATCACGTGACTGAGAGGCGCTGATCACGTGACTGTGCCGTCAGTGATCACGTGGCTGAGCAGGCACTGATATCGTGACTGAGCATGCACTGATCATGTGCCGGGAGCCGGGGAGGCATTCCACTCTGGACAAAGGTCATGAGGAAGGAGGCTCGGCATACGCAAATGCGGGATCGAGCCTCAGGAGTCCACCCGGATATTCTCGAGCATCTCCCCCCCAAAAAAACCGGAGTCTGCCTACTGTATTGCTTTGTGCTCTCACCTCTGATTTCACTGGGGGCTGTCCCCCACCACCATCTCGCTCTCTCTGTCAAAGAGTTAACTTACAGCTCCAATTCATAAAGTTCCTTGTCATTCTTCCCTTTAACTTCCAGCTGAGTCTCCATCTGGAGCGCGGAACCCACCACGCTTACTAATTATGCCTGGGCTGCTAAGACCCACTCGAGAAGGTGTCTAGGGTGAGGCACCTTTCGCTATTCGAGAGGGCGCCTGCGGCCTACGTAAGTGGTGCAAACTTCTTGTCTTGAAGTTTGATTGGTCTTCCGCGTAAACCAAGCTACTCAGTCTCTTTTCTCCACCGAATTTTCCTACTGAGCTCTCCTCATACTATTATTCTTGACATCTCTGATTAGCATATAAATAGTCGCCTAGGCCATCTCTCCTTCGAATACCCTGGATCAGTTGGGGCTGGTCCCCGGCAGGTGGCGACCGAACAGGGACCTCAGGAGGCAATACTCAAAGAGCTGAGCAGACACGAACCACGCAATCAGCAGGCAATAAGCATGGAGCTCAGCAGTGACGAATCATGCTGCTCAACTGGCAATAATCAAGCACGTGACCAGGCAGGAATCACGCAGCTCAGCTGGCAATTGTCAAGCAGATGAGCCGACAGGAATCACGCAGCTCAGCTGGCAATTGTCATGCAGATGAGCCGGCAGGAATCACGCAGCTCAGCAGGCCCTGATCACGTGACTCTGCAGGCACTGATCACGTGGCTGATCAAGTCCAGATCACGTGACTGAGCATGCACTGATCACGTGGCTATCATGCACTGATGACGTGACTGCGCATGCACTGATGACGTGGCTGATCGGGCACTGATCACATGGCTCATCATGCACTGATCACGTGTTTATCAGGCAATGATCAGTGACTGACAGGCGCTGATCATGGGACTGTGCACGCACTGATCACGTGGCTCTCATGCACTGATCACGTGACTGCGCATGCACTGATGACGTGGCTGTTCGGGCACTGATCACGTGTTTATCAGGCAGTGATCAGTGACTGACAGGCGCTGATCAGGGGACTGTGCACGCACTGATCAGGTGGCTGATCAGGAACTGACCACCTGACCGCGCATGCAGTGATCACGTGGCTGGTCGTTCACTGATCACGTGTTTATCATACGGTGATCACGTGACTGAGAGGCGCTGATCACGTGACTGTGCCGTCAGTGATCACGTGGCTGAGCAGGCACTGATATCGTGACTGAGCATGCACTGATCATGTGCCGGGAGCCGGGGAGGCATTCCACTCTGGACAAAGGTCATGAGGAAGGAGGCTCGGCATACGCAAATGCGGGATCGAGCCTCAGGAGTCCACCCGGATATTCTCGAGCATCTCCCCCCCAAAAAAAACCGGAGTCTGCCTACTGTATTGCTTTGTGCTCTCACCTGTGATTTCACTGGGGGCTGTCCCCCACCACCATCTCGCTCTCTCTGTCAAAGAGTTAACTTACAGCTCCAATTCATAAAGTTCCTTGTCATTCTTCCCTTTAACTTCCAGCTGAGTCTCCATCTGGAGCGCGGAACCCACCACGCTTACTAATTATGCCTGGGCTGCTAAGACCCACTCGAGAAGGTGTCTAGGGTGAGGCACCTTTCGCTATTCGAGAGGGCGCCTGCGGCCTACGTAAGTGGTGCAAACTTCTTGTCTTGAAGTTTGATTGGTCTTCCGCGTAAACCAAGCTACTCAGTCTCTTTTCTCCACCGAATTTTCCTACTGAGCTCTCCTCATACTATTATTCTTGACATCTCTGATTAGCATATAAATAGTCGCCTAGGCCATCTCTCCTTCGAATACCCTGGATCAGTTGGGGCTGGTCCCCGGCAGGTGGCGACCGAACAGGGACCTCAGGAGGCAATACTCAAAGAGCTGAGCAGACACGAACCACGCAATCAGCAGGCAATAAGCATGGAGCTCAGCAGTGACGAATCATGCTGCTCAACTGGCAATAATCAAGCACGTGACCAGGCAGGAATCACGCAGCTCAGCTGGCAATTGTCAAGCAGATGAGCCGACAGGAATCACGCAGCTCAGCTGGCAATTGTCATGCAGATGAGCCGGCAGGAATCACGCAGCTCAGCAGGCCCTGATCACGTGACTCTGCAGGCACTGATCACGTGGCTGATCAAGTCCAGATCACGTGACTGAGCATGCACTGATCACGTGGCTATCATGCACTGATGACGTGACTGCGCATGCACTGATGACGTGGCTGATCGGGCACTGATCACATGGCTCATCATGCACTGATCACGTGTTTATCAGGCAATGATCAGTGACTGACAGGCGCTGATCATGGGACTGTGCACGCACTGATCACGTGGCTCTCATGCACTGATCACGTGACTGCGCATGCACTGATGACGTGGCTGTTCGGGCACTGATCACGTGTTTATCAGGCAGTGATCAGTGACTGACAGGCGCTGATCAGGGGACTGTGCACGCACTGATCAGGTGGCTGATCAGGAACTGACCACCTGACCGCGCATGCAGTGATCACGTGGCTGGTCGTTCACTGATCACGTGTTTATCATACGGTGATCACGTGACTGAGAGGCGCTGATCACGTGACTGTGCCGTCAGTGATCACGTGGCTGAGCAGGCACTGATATCGTGACTGAGCATGCACTGATCCTGTGCCGGGAGCCGGGGAGGCATTCCACTCTGGACAAAGGTCATGAGGAAGGAGGCTCGGCATACGCAAATGCGGGATCGAGCCTCAGGAGTCCACCCGGATATTCTCGAGCATCTCCCCCCCAAAAAAACCGGAGTCTGCCTACTGTATTGCTTTGTGCTCTCACCTCTGATTTCACTGGGGGCTGTCCCCCACCACCATCTCGCTCTCTCTGTCAAAGAGTTAACTTACAGCTCCAATTCATAAAGTTCCTTGTCATTCTTCCCTTTAACTTCCAGCTGAGTCTCCATCTGGAGCGCGGAACCCACCACGCTTACTAATTATGCCTGGGCTGCTAAGACCCACTCGAGAAGGTGTCTAGGGTGAGGCACCTTTCGCTATTCGAGAGGGCGCCTGCGGCCTACGTAAGTGGTGCAAACTTCTTGTCTTGAAGTTTGATTGGTCTTCCGCGTAAACCAAGCTACTCAGTCTCTTTTCTCCACCGAATTTTCCTACTGAGCTCTCCTCATACTATTATTCTTGACATCTCTGATTAGCATATAAATAGTCGCCTAGGCCATCTCTCCTTCGAATACCCTGGATCAGTTGGGGCTGGTCCCCGGCAGGTGGCGACCGAACAGGGACCTCAGGAGGCAATACTCAAAGAGCTGAGCAGACACGAACCACGCAATCAGCAGGCAATAAGCATGGAGCTCAGCAGTGACGAATCATGCTGCTCAACTGGCAATAATCAAGCACGTGACCAGGCAGGAATCACGCAGCTCAGCTGGCAATTGTCAAGCAGATGAGCCGACAGGAATCACGCAGCTCAGATTGGCAATGTCATGCAGATGAGCCGGCAGGAATCACGCAGTCAGCAGGCCCTGATCACGTGACTCTGCAGGCACTGATCACGTGGCTGATCAAGTCCAGATCACGTGACTGCGCATGCACTGATGACGTGGCTGATCAGGCACTGATCACATGGCTCATCATGCACTGATCACGTGTTTATCAGGCAATGATCAGTGACTGACAGGCGCTGATCATGGGACTGTGCACGCACTGATCACGTGGCTATCATGCACTGATCACGTGACTGCACATGCACTGATGACGTGGCTGATCGGGCACTGATCACATGGCTCATCATGCACTGATCACGTGTTTATCAGGCAATGATCAGTGACTGACAGGCACTGATCATGGGACTGTGCACGCACTGATCACGTGGCTCTCATGCACTGATCACATGACTGCGCATGCACTGATGACGTGGCTGTTCGGGCACTGATCACGTGTTTATCAGGCAGTGATCAGTGACTGACAGGCGCTGATCAGGGGACTGTGCACGCACTGATCAGGTGGCTGATCAGGAACTGAACACCTGACCGCGCATGCAGTGATCACGTGGCTGGTCGTTCACTGATCACGTGGCTATCATGCACTTATCACATGGCTGGTCATACACTGATCATATCCTACCATGTACCGGTCACGTGAATGATCATACACCCAGCAGGTGACTGATCATGCACTGATCACGTGGCTATCATGCACTGACCACGAAACTGAAAATTCACTGATCACGTCTAATCATGCACTGATCACATGACTGCCCATGCACTGATCACGTGGATGATCATACACTAATCATGTGACAGATCATGCACTCATCACGTGGCTGATCATGCACTGATACCGTGACTGAGCATGGACTGATCACATGACTATCATGTAGTGATCACGTGACTTAATGGCGCTGATCATGTGACTGATCATGCGCTGATCATGTTTGCTATCATACACAGATCATGTGCCTCTGGAGGCAATAAACAAAGAGCTGAGTAGGCACGAATCAAACAGTCAGCAGGCAATAATCATGGAACTCAGCTCTGAGGAATCATGCTGCTCAGCTGGCAATAATCAAGCAGCTGAGCAGGCAGGAATTACGCAGCACAGCTCGCAATTGTCAAGCAGATGACCGGCAGGAATCGTGCAGCTCAGCTGGCAATTGTCAAGCAGATGAGCAGACAGTAATCACGCAGCTCAGCAGGCCCTGATCACGTGACTGAGCATGCACTGTTCACGTGGCTGCTGATCATACACTTATCACGTGATTGATCATGCACTGATCACGTGGCTGATCATACACTGCTCACGTAACTGATCATGCACTGATCACGTGGCTATCATGCACTGATCACGTGACTGACCATGCACTGATCACGTGACTGATCATGCACTGATGAGTTGGCAATCATGCACTGATTACTTGGCTGATCATACACTGATCACGTGACTGATAATGCCCTGATCATCTGGCTATCGTGCACTCATTACCTGGCTATCGTGCACTGATCACGTGGTTAATCATACACTGATCACGAGACTGAACTTGCACTGATCACGTCTGTATCATGCACTGATAACCTGACTGCCCATGCACTGATCACGTGGATAAACATACACTGATCATGTCACAGATCATGCAGTGATCACGAGGCTATCATGCACTGCTCACGTGGCTGATCATGCAATGATCACGTAGCTACCATGTACTGGTCACGTGAGTGATCATGCACTGATCACGTAATTGATCATACACTGATCAGGTGGCTTATCATGCACTGTTCACAATACTGATCATGCACTGATCACGTGGATATCATGCACTGATCACGTGTTTGATCATACACCGTTCACGTGTCTGACCATGCACTGCTCACATGGCTGATCATACACTGTTCACGTAACTGATCATGCACTGATCACGTGGATATCATGCACTGATCACGTGGCTGAACATGCACTGTTCACGTGGCTTATGACACACCTGTCACGTGACTGATCATGCACTGATCACGTGGCACTCATGCACTGATCACGTGTCTGATCATATTCTGCTCACGTAACTGATCATGCACACATCAGGTGGCTATCATGCACTTCTCACCTGGCTGGTCATGCAATGTTCACGCAGCTACCATATACTGGTCACGTGACTGATCATGCACAGATCACGTAAATGATCATGCACTGTTCACGGTGACTGATCATGTACTGGATCACGTGACTGATCACGGCACCTGACACGTGGCTATCATGCACTGATCACGATGCTGATCAAGCTACGCATGATCACGGACGTGCACTCCAGCATGCACTGGTCAGTGACGTGATCATGCACTGATCATGAGTTACAATCACTGCTATCATGCACTGATCTCACTTGGACTGAATCATCACAGCTTGATCACGTGACTGATCATGCACACTGATCATCATGCTGACTGATCATGCACTGATGATTACACGTGGCTGATCATGTGACACCTGATCACGTGGCTGATCATTACACAACTGTCACGTAACTGATCATGCACTGAAAATTGGATGCATGATATTGGCTATCATGCACTGATCACGTGACTGATCATGCAATGATCACAAAGTGCATCATGCACTGATTGGTGATCATACACTGATCACGTACTGTATGCATGACACTGATCACCTGACTGCACTGATCATGCACTGATAGAACATCGCTGTGAAATCATGCACTGATCACTGACTGCCATGCACTGATCAGTGGATAAACATACACTGATCAGTCACAGATCATGCAGTGATCAGCGGCTATCAGGCACTGCTCACGTGGCTGATCATGCAATGATCACGTAGCTACCATGTACTGGTCACGTGAGTGATCATGCACTGATCACGTAATTGATCATACACTGATCAGGTGACTTATCATGCACTGTTCACGAGACTGATCATGCACTGATCACGTGGATATCATGCACTAATCACGTGTTTGATCATACACTGTTCACGTGTCTGACCATGCACTGCTCACGTGGCTGATCATACACTGTTCACGTAACTGATCATGCACTGATCACGTGGATATCATGCACTGATCACGTGGCTGAACATGCACTGTTCACGTGGCTGATCACACACCTGTCACGTGACTGATCATGCACTGATCACGTGGCACTCATGCACTGATCACGTGGCTGATCATATTCTGCTCACGTAAATGATCATTCACACATCAGGTGGCTATCATGCACTTCTCACCTGGCTGGTCATGCAATGTTCACGTAGCTACCATATACTGGTCACGTGACTGATCTTGCACAGATCACGTAAATGATCATGCACTGTTCACGTGACTGATCATGTACTGATCACGTGACTGATCACGCACTGATCACGTGGCTATCATGCTCTGCTCACGTGGCTGATCATGCAATGATCACGTAGCAACCATGTACAGGTCACGTGACTGATCATGCACTGATCACGTAATTAATCCTGCACTGATCACCTGACTCATCATGCACTGATCACGTGGCTAATCACACACATATCACGTGACTGATCATGCACTGATCACGTGGTTATCATGCACTGATCACGTGGCTATCATTCACTGATCACGTGGATATCATGCACGGGTCACGTGGCTGATCACACACGTATCACGTGACTGATCATGCACTGATCAAGTGGCTATCATGCACTGATCACGTGGCTATCATGCACTGATCACGTGGCTGATCATGCAATGATCACGTAGCTACCATGCACTGGTCACGTGACTGATCTTGCACTGATCACGTAATTGATCATGCACTGATCACGTGGCTGATCAAGCACTGATCACGTGGCTATCATGCACTGCTAACGTGGCTGATCATGAAATGATCACGCAGCTACCATGTACTGGTCACGTGACTGATCATGCAATGATCATGTGGCTGATCATGCCCTGATCACGTGGCTATCATACACTGATCACTTGGCTGGTCATACACTGATCATGCAGCTACCATGTACTGGTCACGTGACTGATCATGCACTGATGATGTAATTGATCATGAACTGATCATGTGGCTGATCATGCACTGATCACTTGACTGATCATGCACTGATCACGTGACTGATCATGCACTGATCAGGTGGCTATCATGCACTGATCACATGGCTGGTCATACACTGATCACGTGCCTGGTCATGCACAGATTACATGACTGATCATGCACTGATCAGGTCACTGATCATGCACTGATCACGTGGCTATCATGCACTACTCACGTGGCTGATCATGCAATGATCAGACAGTAATCACGCAGCTCAGCATGCCCTGATCACGTGACTGAGCATGCACTGTTCACGTCGCTGATCACACACCAATCACGTGAATGATCATGCACTGATCACGTGGCTCTCATGCACTGATCACGTGATTGCGCATGCACTGATCACGTAATTGTATGCACTGCTCACGTGGCTATCATGCACTGATCATGTGACTGATCATGCACTGATCACGTAGCTATCTTGCACTGATCACTTGGCTGATCATACACTCATCATGGGACTGATCGTGCACTGATTACGGCGCTATCATGCATTGACTACATGACTCCACATGCACTGATCACGTGCCTGATTATGCACTGATCACGTGGCTGATCATGCACTGATCACGTGGCTATCATGCACTGCTCACGTGGCTGATCATGCAATTATCACGTAGCTACCATGTACTGGTCACGTGACTGATCATGCACTGATCACGTAATTGATCATACACTGATCAGGTGACTTATCATGCACTGTTCACGAGACTGATCATGCACTGATCACGTGGATATCATGCACTGATCACGTGTTTGATCATACACTGTTCACGTGTCTGACCATGCACTGCTCACGTGGCTGATCATACAGTGTTCACGTAATTGATCATGCACTGGTCATGTGGCTGATCATGCACTGATCATGTGACTGATCATACACTGATCACGTGACTGATCATGCACTGATCACGTGACTGATCATGCACTGATCATGTGGCTATTATGCAGTGATCACGTGGCTATCATGCACAGATCACATGGCTGTTCATGCAGTGAACACATAGTTACCATATACTGGTCACGTGACTGATCATGCACTGATCACGTGGCTGATCATGCACTGATCACGTGACTGATCATGCACTGTTCACGAGACTCATCATGCACTGATCAAGTGGATATCATGCACTGATCACGTGTTTGATCATACACTGTTCACGTGTCTGACCATGCACTACTCACGTGGCTGATCATACACTGTTCACGTAACTGATCATGCACTGATCACGTGGATATCATGCACTGATCACGTGGCTGAACATGCACTGTTCACGTGGCTTACCGCACACCTGTCACGTGACTGATCATGCACTGATCACGTGGCACTCATGCACTGATCACGTGGCTGATCATACTCTGCTCACGTAACTGATCATGCACACATCACGTGGCTATCATGCACTTCTCACCTGACTGGTCATGCAATGTTCACGTAGCTACCATGTACTGGTCACGTGACTGATCATGCTCAGATCACGTAAATGATCATGCACTGTTCAGTTGACTGATCATGTACTGATCACGTGACTGATCATGCACTGATCACGTGGCTATCATGCACTGCTCACGTGGCTGATCATGCAATGATCACGTAGCAACCATGTACTGGTCACGTGACAGATCATGCATGATCACGTAATTAATCCTGCACTGATCACCTGACTCATCATGCACTGATCACGTCGCTGATCACACACGTATCACGTGACTGATCATGCACTGATCACGTGGCTATCATGCACTAATCACGTGGCTATCATTCACTGATCACGTGGATATCATGCACTGATCACGTGGCCGATCACACACGTATCACATGACTGATCATGCACTGATCACGTGGCTATCATGCACTGATCACGTGGCTGATCATGCAATGATCACGTAGCTACAATGTACTGGTCACGTGACTGATCATGCACTGATCACGTAATTGATCATGCACTGATCACGTGGCTGATCATGCACTGAACACGTGAATAATCATGCACTGATCACGTGACTGATCATGCACTGATCACGTGGCTATCATGCACTGCTAACTTGGCTGATCATGCAATGATCACGCAGCTACCATGTACTGGTCACGTGACTGATCATGCACTGATGACGTAATTGATCATGCACTGATCATGTGGCTGATCATGCACTGATCACGTGGCTGATCATGCACTGATCACGTGGCTGATCATGCACTGATCACGTGGCTATCATGCACTTATCACATGGCTGGTTATACACTGACATATATCTACCATGTACCGGTCACGTGAATGATAATACACCCAGCAGGTGACTGATCATGCACTGATCACGTGGCTATCATGCACTGACCACGAGACTGAAAATGCACTGATCACGTCTAATCATGCACTGATCACATGACTGCCCATGCACTGATCACGTGGATGATCATACACTAATCATGTGACAGATCATGCACTGATCACGTGGCTGATCATGCACTGATACCGTGACTGAGCATGGACTGATCACATGACTATCATGTAGTGATCACGTTACTTAATGGCGCTGATCATGTGACTGATCATGCGCTGATCATGTTTGTTATCATACACTGATCATGTGCCTCTGGAGGCAATAAACAAAGAGCTGAGTAGGCACGAATCAAACAGTCAGCAGGCAATAATCATGGAACTCAGCTGTGAGGAATCATGCTGCTCAGCTGGCAATAATCAAGCAGCTGAGCAGGCAGGAATTACGCAGCACAGCGGGCAATTGTCAAGCAGATGACAGGCAGGAATCGTGCAGCTCAGCTGGCAATTGTCAAGCAGATGAGCAGACAGTAATCACGCAGCTCAGCAGGCCCTGATCACGTGACTGAGCATGCACTGTTCACGTGGCTGATCATACACTTATCATGTGATTGATCATGCACTGATCACTTGGATATCATGCACTGATCACGTGGCTGATCATACACTGTTTACGTGTCTGACCATGAACTGCTCACGTGGCTGATCATGCAATGATCACGTAGCAACCATGTACTGGTCATGTGACTGATCATGCTCAGATCACGTAAATGATCATGCACTGTTCAGTTGACTGATCATGTACTGATCATGTGGCTATCATGCACTACTCACGTGGCTGATCATGCAATGATCACGTAGCAACCATGTACTGGTCATGTGACTGATCATGCACTGATCACGTAATTGATCCGGCATTGATCACATGGCTCATCACGCACTCATCCGGTGGGTGATCACACACGTATCACGTGACTGATCATGCACTGATCACGTGGCTATCATGCACTGATCACGTGGCTATCATGCACTGATCACGTGGCTGATCATGCAATGATCACGTAGCTACCATGCACCGGTCACGTGACTGATCATGCACTGATCAGGTAACTGATCATGCACTGATCACGTGACTGATCATGCACAGATCACGTGACTGATCATGCACTGATCACGTGGCTATCATGCACTGCTCACATGGCTGATCATGCAATGATCACGCAGCTACCATGTACTGGTCACATGACTGATCATGCACTGATCACATAATTGATCATGCACTGATCACCTGGCTTATCATTCATTGATCATGTGACTGATCATGTGCTGATCATGTTTGGTGTCACACACTGATCATGTGCCTCTGGAGGCAATGAACATAGAGCTGATTAGGCAGGAATCAGTCAGCAGGCTATAATCATGGAACTCACCTCTGAGAAATCATGCTGCTCAGCTGGCAATAATCAAGTAGATGAGCAGGCAGGAATTACGCAGCACAGGTGGCAATTGTCAAGGAGATGACAGGCAGGAATCGTGCAGCTCAGCTGGAAATTGTCAAGCAGATGAGCAGACAGTAATCACGCAGCTCAGCAGGCCCTGATCACGTGACTGAGCATGCACTGTTCACGTGGATGTTCACACACCTATCACGTGACTGATCATGCACTGATCATGTGACTGATCATGCACTGATGACGTGGCTATAATGCACTGATCACTTGGCTGGACATACACTGATCACGTGCCTGGTCATGCACTGATCACGTGGCTGATCATGCACTGATCACGTGACTGATCAGGCACTGATCTTGTGTCTGATGATGCACTCAACACGTGGCTATCATGCACTGCTCACGTGGCTGATCATGCAGTGAAGACGTGGCTATCAGGCACTACTCACGTGGCTGATCATGCACTGGTCACGTGGCTGATCATGCCCTGATCAAGTGGCTATCATGCACTGATCACGTCGCTGATCACACACGTATCACGTGACTGATCATGCACTGATCACGTGGCTATCATGCACTAATCACGTGGCTATCATTCACTGATCACGTGGATATCATGCACTGATCACGTGGCTGATCATGCACTGAACACGTGAATAATCATGCACTGATCACGTGACTGATCATGCACTGATCACGTGGCTATCATGCACTGCTCACTTGGCTGATCATGCAATGATCACGCAGCTACCATGTACTGGTCACGTGACTGATCATGCACTGATGACGTAATTGATCATGCACTGATCATGTGGCTGATCATGCACTGATCACGTGACTGATCATGCACTGATCACGTGACTGATCATGCACTGATCACGTGGCTATCATGCACTGATCACTTGGCTGGTCAAACTCTGATCACGCAGCTACCATGTACTGGTCACGTGACTGATCATGCACTGATGACGTAATTGATTATGCACTGATCATGTGGCTGATCATGCACTGATCACGTGACTGATCATGCACTGATCACGTGACTGATCATGCACTGATCACTTGGCTGATCATGCACTGATGAGTTGGCAATCATGCACTGTTTACTTGGCTGATCATACACTGATCACGTGACTGATAATGCACTGATCATCTGGCTATCGTGCACTCATTACCTGGCTATCGTGCACTGATCACGTTGTTGATCATACACTGATCACGAGACTGATCTTGCACTGATCACGTCTGTATCATGCACTGATCACCTGACTGCCCATGCACTGATCACGTGGATAAACATACACTGATCATGTCACAGATCATGCAGTGATCACGCGGCTATCAGGCACTGCTCACGTGGCTGATCATGCAATGATCACGTAGCTACCATGTACTGGTCACGTGAGTGATCATGCACTGATCACGTAATTGATCATACACTGATCAGGTGACTTATCATGCACTGTTCACGAGACTGATCATGCACTGATCACGTGGATATCATGCACTGATCACGTGTTTGATCATACACAGTTCACGTGTCTGACCATGCACTGCTCACGTGGCTGATTATACACTGTTCACGTAACTGATCATGCATTGATCACGTGGATATCATGCACTGTTTACGTGTCTGACCATGCACTGATCACGTGGCTGATCATGCACTGATCACGTGACTGATCATGCACTGATGAGTTGGCAATCATGCACTGATTACTTGGCTGATCATACACTGATCACGTGACTGATAATGCCCTGATCATCTGGCTATCGTGCACTCATTACCTGCCTATCGTGCACTGATCACGTGGTTGATCATACACTGATCACGAGACTGATCTTGCACTGATCACGTCTGTATCATGCACTGATCACCTGACTGCCCATACACTGATCACGTGGATAAACATACACTGATCATGTCACAGATCATGCAGTGATCACGCGGCTATCATGCACTGCTCACGTGGCTGATCATGCAATGATCACGTAGCTACCATGTACTGGTCACGTGAGTGATCATGCACTGATCACGTGGATATCATGCACTGATCACGTGGCTGAACATGCATTGTTCATGTGGCTTATCACACACCTGTCACGTGACTGATCATGCACTGATCACGTGGCACTCATGCACTGATCACGTGGCTGATCATATTCTGCTCACGAAACTGATCATGAACACATCAGGTGGCTATCATGCACTTCTCACCTGGCTGGTCATGCAATGTTCACGTAGCTACCATATACTGGTCACGTGACTGATCATGCTCAGATCACGTAAATGATCATGCACTGTTCAGTTGACTGATCATGTACTGATCACGTGACTGATCACGCACTGATCACGTGGCTATCATGCTCTGCTCACGTGGCTGATCATGCAATGATCACGTAGCAACCATGTACAGGTCACGTGACTGATCATGCACTGATCACGTAATTAATCCTGCATTGATCACCTGACTCATCATGCACTGATCACGTGGCTGATCACACACGTATCACGTGACTGATCATGCACTGATCACGTGGTTATCATGCACTGATCACGTGGCTATCATTCACTGATCACGTGGATATCATGCACGGGTCACGTGGCTGATCACACACGTATCACGTGACTGATCATGCACTGATCAAGTGGCTATCATGCACTGATCACGTGGCTATCATGCACTGATCACGTGGCTGATCATGCAATGATCACGTAGCTACCATGCACTGGTCACGTGACTGATCTTGCACTGATCACGTAATTGATCATGCACTGATCACGTGGCTGATCAAGCACTGATCACGTGGCTATCATGCACTGCTAACGTGGCTGATCATGAAATGATCACGCAGCTACCATGTACTGGTCACGTGACTGATCATGCAATGATCATGTGGCTGATCATGCCCTGATCACGTGACTGATCATGCACTGATCACGTGGCTATCATACACTGATCACTTGGCTGGTCATACACTGATCATGCAGCTACCATGTACTGGTCACGTGACTGATCATGCACTGATGACGTAATTGATCATGAACTGATCATGTGGCTGATCATGAACTGATCACTTGACTGATCATGCACTGATCACGTGACTGATCATGCACTGATCAGGTGGCTATCATGCACTGATCACATGGCTGGTCATACACTGATCACGTGCCTGGTCATGCACAGATTACATGACTGATCATGCACTGATCAGGTCACTGATCATGCACTGATCACGTGGCTATCATGCACTACTCACGTGACTGATCATGCAATGATCAGACAGTAATCACGCAGCTCAGCATGCCCTGATCACGTGACTGAGCATGCACTGTTCACGTCGCTGATCACACACCAATCACGTGAATGATCATGCACTGATCACGTGGCTCTCATGCACTGATCACGTGATTGCGCATGCACTGATCACGTAATTGTATGCACTGCTCACGTGGCTATCATGCACTGATCATGTGACTGATCATGCACTGATCACGTAGCTATCTTGCACTGATAACTTGGCTGATCATACACTCATCATGGGACTGATCGTGCACTGATTACGGCGCTATCATGCATTGACTACATGACTCCACATGCACTGATCACGTGCCTGATTATGCACTGATCACGTGGCTGATCATGCACTGATCACGTGGCTATCATGCACTGCTCACGTGGCTGATAATGCAATTATCACGTAGCTACCATGTACTGGTCACGTGACTGATCATGCACTGATCACGTGGATATCATGCACTGATCACGTGTTTGATCATACACTGTTCACGTGTCTGACCATGCACTGCTCACGTGGCTGATCATACACTGTTCACGTAATTGATCATGCACTGGTCATGTGGCTGATCATGCACTGATCATGTGACTGATCATACACTGATCACGTGACTGATCATGCACTGATCACGTGACTGATCATGCACTGATCATATGGCTATTATGCAGTGATCACGTGGCTATCATGCACAGATCACATGTCTGTTCATGCAGTGAACACATAGTTACCATATACTGGTCACGTGACTGATCATGCACTGATCACGTGGCTGATCATGCACTGTTCACGAGACTCATCATGCACTGATCAAGTGGATATCATGCACTGATCACTTGTTTGATCATACACTGTTCACGTGTCTGACCATGCACTACTCACGTGGCTGATCATACACTGTTCACGTAACTGATCATGCACTGATCACGTGGATATCATGCACTGATCCCGTGGCTGAACATGCACTGTTCACGTGGCTTACCGCACACCTGTCACGTGACTGATCATGCACTGATCACGTGGCACTCATGCACTAATCACGTGGCTGATCATACTCTGCTCACGTAACTGATCATGCACACATCACGTGGCTATCATGCACTTCTCACCTGACTGGTCATGCAATGTTCACGTAGCTACCATGTACTGGTCACGTGACTGATCATGCTCAGATCACGTAAATGATCATGCACTGTTCAGTTGACTGATCATGTACTGATCACGTGACTGATCATGCACTGATCACGTGGCTATCATGCACTGCTCACGTGGCTGATCATGCAATGATCACGTAGCAACCATGTACTGGTCACGTGACAGATCATGCATGATCACGTAATTAATCCTGCACTGATCACCTGACTCATCATGCACTGATCACGTCGCTGATCACACACGTATCACGTGACTGATCATGCACTGATCACGTGGCTATCATGCACTAATCACGTGGCTATCATTCACTGATCACGTGGATATCATGCACTGATCACGTGGCCGATCACACACGTATCACATGACTGATCATGCACTGATCACGTGGCTATCATGCACTGATCACGTGGCTGATCATGCAATGATCACGTAGCTACAATGTACTGGTCACGTGACTGATCATGCACTGATCACGTAATTGATCATGCACTGATCACGTGGCTGATCATGCACTGAACAAGTGAATAATCATGCACTGATCACGTGACTGATCATGCACTGATCACGTGGCTATCATGCACTGCTAACTTGGCTGATCATGCAATGATCACGCAGCTACCATGTACTGGTCACGTGACTGATCATGCACTGATGACGTAATTGATCATGCACTGATCATGTCGCTGATCATGCACTGATCACGTGACTGATCATGCACTGATCACGTGGCTGATCATGCACTGATCACGTGGCTATCATGCACTTATCCCATGGCTGGTCATACACTGATAATATATCTACCATGTACCGGTCACGTGAATGATAATACACCCAGCAGGTGACTGATCATGCACTGATCACGTGGCTATCATGCACTGACCACGAGACTGAAAATGCACTGATCACGTCCAATCATGCACTGATCACATGACTGCCCATGCACTGATCACGTGGATGATCATACACTAATCATGTGACAGATCATGCACTGATCACGTGGCTGATCATGCACTGATACCGTGACTGAGCATGGACTGATCACATGACTATCATGTAGTGATCACGTGACTTAATGGCGCTGATCATGTGACTGATCATGGGCTGATCATGTTTGTTATCATACACTGATCATGTGCCTCTGGAGGCAATAAACAAAGAGCTGAGTAGGCACGAATCAAACAGTCAGCAGGCAATAATCATGGAACTCAGCTGTGAGGAATCATGCTGCTCAGCTGGCAATAATCAAGCAGCTGAGCAGGCAGGAATTACGCAGCACAGCGGGCAATTGTCAAGCAGATGACAGGCAGGAATCGTGCAGCTCAGCTGGCAATTGTCAAGCAGATGAGCAGACAGTAATCACGCAGCTCAGCAGGCCCTGATCACGTGACTGAGCATGCACTGTTCACGTGGCTGATCATACACTTATCACGTGATTGATCATGCACTGATCACTTGCATATCATGCACTGATCACGTGGCTGATCATACACTGTTTACGTGTCTGACCATGCACTGATCACGGGTCTGATCATGCACTGATCACGTGACTGATCATGCACTGATCACGTGGCTATCATGCACTGATCACGTGACTGATCATGCACTGATCACATGACTGACCATGCACTGATCACGTGACTGATCATGCACTGATGAGTTGGCAATCATGCACTGATTACTTGGCTGATCATACACTGATCACGAGACTGATCTTGCACTCATCACGTCTGTATCATGCACTGATCACCTGACTGCCCATGCCCTGATCACGAGGATAAACATACACTGATCATGTCACAGATCATGCAGTGATCACGCGGCTATCATGCACTGCTCACGTGGCTGATCATGCAATGATCACGTAGCTACCATGTACTGGTCACGTGAGTGATCATGCACTGATCACGTAATTGATTATACACTGATCAGGTGACTTATCATGCACTGTTCACGAGACTGATCATGCACTGATCACGTGGATATCATGCACTGATCACGTGTTTGATCATACACAGTTCACGTGTCTGACCATGCACTGCTCACGTGTCTGATCATACACTGTTCACGTAACTGATCATGCACTGATCACGTGGATATCATGCACTGATCACGTGGCTGAACATGCACTGTTCATGTGGCTTATCACACACCTGTCACGTGACTGATCATGCACTGATCACGTGGCACTCATGCACTGATCACGTGGCTGATCATATTCTGCTCACGAAACTGATCATGAACACATCAGGTGGCTATCATGCACTTCTCACCTGGCTGGTCATGCAATGTTCACATAGCTACCATATACTGGTCACGTGACTGATCATGCTGAGATCACGTAAATGATCATGCACTGTTCAGTTGACTGATCATGTACTGATCACGTGACTGATCATGCACTGATCACGTGGATATCATGCACTGATCACGTGGCTGAACATGCACTGTTCACGTGGCTTACCGCACACCTGTCACGTGACTGATCATGCACTGATCACGTGGCACTCATGCACTTCTCACCTGGCTGGTCATGCAATGTTCACGTAGCTACCATATACTGGTCACGTGACTGATCATGCTCAGATCACGTAAATGATCATGCACTGTTCAGTTGACTGATCATGTACTGATCACGTGACTGATCATGCACTGATCACGTGGCTATCATGCACTGCTCACGTGGCTGATCATGCAATGAACACGTAGCAACCATGTACTGGTCACGTGACTGATCATGCACTGATCACGTAATTAATCCTGCACTGATCACCTGACTCATCATGCACTGATCACGTGGCTGATCACACACGTATTACGTGACTGATCATGCACTGATCACGTGGCTATCATGCACTAATCACGTGGCTATCATTCACTGATCACGTGGATATCATGCACTGATCACGTGGCCGATCATGCAATGATCACGTAGCACCCATGTACTGGTCACGTGACTGATCATGCTCAGATCACGTAAATGATCATGCACTGTTCAGTTGACTGATCATGTACTGATCATGTGGCTATCATGCACTACTCACGTGGCTGATCATGCAATGATCACGTAGTAAACATGTACTGGTCACGTGACTGATCATGCACTGATCACGTGGCTATCATGCACTAATCACGTGGCTATCATTCACTGATCACGTGGCTATCATGCACTGATCACGTGGCTGATCATGCAATGATCACGTAGCTACAATGTACTGGTCACGTGACTGATCATGCACTGATCACGTAATTGATCATGCACTGATCACGTGGCTGATCATGCACTGAACACGTGAATAATCATGCACTGATCATGTGGCTATCATGCACTGCTAACTTGGCTGATCATGCAATGATCACGCAGCTACCATGAACTGGTCACGTGACTGATCATGCACTGATGATGTATTTGATCATGCACTGATCATGTGGCTGATCATGCACTGATGATGTAATTGATCATGCACTGATCACGTGGCTGATCACGCAATGATCACGTAGCAACCATGTACTGGTCATGTGACTGATCATGCACTGATCACGTAATTGATCCGGCATTGATCACATGGCTCATCACGCACTCATCCGGTGGGTGATCACACACGTATCACGTGACTGATCATGTACAGATCACGTAAATAATCATGAAGTGATCACGTGGCTATCCTGCACTTATCACGTGGATAACATGCACTGATCACGTGGCTGATCACACACGTATCACGTGACTGATCATGCACTGATCACGTGGCTATCATGCACTGATCACGTGGCTATCATGCACTGATCACGTGGCTGATCATGCAATGATCACGTAGCTACCATGCACTGGTCACATGACTGATCATGCACTGATCAGGTAACTGATCATGCACTGATCACGTGACTGATCATGCACAGATCACGTTACTGATCATGCCCTGATCACGTGGCTATCATGCACTGCTCACGTGGCTGATCATGCAATGATCACGCAGCTACCATGTACTGGTCACATGACTGATCATGCACTGATCACATAATTGATCATGCACTGATCACCTGGCTTATCATGCATTGATCATGTGACTGATCATGTGCTGATCATGTTTGGTGTCACACACTGATCATGTGCCTCTGGAGGCAATGAACATAGAGCTGAGTAGGCAGCAATCAGTCAGCAGGCTATAATCATGGAACTCACCTCTGAGAAATCATGCTGCTCAGCTGGCAATAATCAAGTAGATGAGCAGGCAGGAATTACGCAGCACAGGTGGCAATTGTCAAGGAGATGACAGGCAGGAATCGTGCAGCTCAGCTGGAAATTGTCAAGCAGATGAGCAGACAGTAATCACGCAGCTCAGCAGGCCCTGATCACGTGACTGAGCATGCACTGTTCACGTGGATGATCACACACGTATCACGTGACTGATCATGCACTGATCATGTGACTGATCATGCACTTAAGACGTGGCTATAATGCACTGATCACTTGGCTGGACATACACTGATCACGTGCCTGGTCATGCACTGATCACGTGGCTGATCATGCACTGATCACGTGACTGATCAGGCACTGATCTTGTGTCTGATCATGCACTCAACACGTGGCTATCATGCACTGCTCACGTGGCTGATCATGCAGTGATGACGTGGCTATCATGCACTACTCACGTGGCTGATCATGCACTGGTCACGTGGCTGATCATGCCCTGATCAAGTGGCTATCATGCACTGATCACGTCGCTGATCACACACGTATCACGTGACTGATCATGCACTGATCACGTGGCTATCATGCACTAATCACGTGGCTATCATTCACTGATCACGTGGATATCATGCACTGATCACGTGGCCGATCACACACATACCACATGACTGATCATGCACTGATCACGTGGCTATCATGCACTGATCACGTGGCTGATCATGCAATGATCACGTAGCTACAATGTACTGGTCAAGTGACTGATCATGCACTGATCACGTAATTGATCATGCACTGATCACGTGGCTGATCATGCACTGAACAAGTGAATAATCATGCACTGATCACGTGACTGATCATGCACTGATCACGTGGCTATCATGCACTGCTAACTTGGCTGATCATGCAATGATCACGCAGCTACCGTGTACTGGTCACGTGACTGATCATGCACTGATGACGTAATTGATCATGCACTGATCATGTGGCTGATCATGCACTGATCACGTGACTGATCATGCACTGATCACGTGACTGATCATGCACTGATCACGTGGCTATCATGCACTGATCACTTGGCTGGTCAAACTCTGATCACGCAGCTACCATGTACTGGTCACGTGACTGATCATGCACTGATGACGTAATTGATTATGCACTGATCATGTGGCTGATCATGCACTGATCACGTGACTGATCATGCACTGATCACGTGGCTTATCATGCACTGATCACGTGGCTATCATGCACTTATCACATGGCTGGTCATACACTGATCATATATCTACCATGTACCGGTCACGTGAATGATAATACACCCATCAGGTGACTGATCATGCACTGATCACGTGGCTATCATGCACTGACCACGAGACTGAAAATGCACTGATCACGTCCTATCATGCACTGATCACATGACTGCCCATGCACTGATCACGTGGATGATCATACACTAATCATGTGACAGATCATGCACTGATCACGTGGCTGATCATGCACTGATACCGTGACTGAGCATGGACTGATCACATGACTATCATGTAGTGATCACGTGACTTAATGGCGCTGATCATGTGACTGATCATGCGCTGATCATGTTTGCTATCATACACTGATCATGTGCCTCTGGAGGCAATAAACAAAGAGCTGAGTAGGCACGAATCAAACAGTCAGCAGGCAATAATCATGGAACTCAGCTGTGAGGAATCATGCTGCTCAGCTGGCAATAATCAAGCAGCTGAGCAGGCAGGAATTACACAGCACAGCTGGCAATTGTCAAGCAGATGACAGGCAGGAATCGTGCAGCTCAGCTGGCAATTGTCAAGCAGATGAGCAGACACTAATCACGCAGCTCAGCAGGCCCGGATCACGTGACTGAGCATGCACTGTTCACGTGGCTGATCATACACTGATCACGTGATTGATCATGCACTGATCACATGGATATCATGCACTGATCACGTGGCTGATCATACACTGTTCACGTGTCTGACCATGCACTGATCACGTGGCTGATCATACACTGCTCACGTAACTGATCATGCACTGATCACGTGGCTATCATGCACTGAATACGTGGCTGAACATGCACTGTTCACGTGGCTGATCACACACCTGTCACGTGACATAACATGCACTGATCACGTGGCACTCATGCACTGATCACGTGGCTGATCATACTCTGCTCACGTAACTCATCATGCACACATCACGTTTCTATCATGCACTGCTCACGTGGCTCGTCATGGAATGATCACGTAGCTACCATATACTGGTCACGTGACTGATCATGCACAGATCACGTAAATGATCATGCACTGTTCACGTGACTGATCATGTACTGATCACGTGACTGATCATGCACCGATCACGTGGCTGATCATGCACTGATCACGTAATTGATCATGCACTTATCATTTGGCTGATCATGCACTGATCACGTGGCTGATCATACACTGATCACGTGACTGATCATGCACTGATCACGTGACTGATCATGCACTGATCACATAATTGATCCTGCACTGATCACATGGCTCATCACGCACTGATCCGGTGGCTGATCACACACGTATCACGTGACTGATCATGCACTGATCACGTGGCTATCATGCACTGATCACGTGGCTATCATGCACTGATCACGTGGCTGATCATGCAATGATCACGTAGCTACCATGCACTGGTCACGTGACTGATCATGCACTGATCAGGTAATTGATCATACACTGATCACGTGATTGATCATGCACTGATCACTTGGATATCATGCACTGATCACGTGGCTGATCATACACTGTTTACGTGTCTGACCATGCACTGATCACGTGGCTGATCATGCACTGATCACGTGACTGATCATGCACTGATCACGTGCCTATCATGCACTGATCACGTGACTGATCATGCACTGATCACGTGACTGACCATGCACTGATCACGTGACTGATCATGCACTGATGAGTTGGCAATCATGCACTGATTACTTGGCTGATCATACACTGATCACGTGACTGATAATGCCCTGATCATCTGGCTATCGTGCACTCATTACCTGCCTATCGTGCACTGATCACGTGGTTGATCATACACTGATCACGAGACTGATCTTGCACTGATCACGTCTGTATCATGCACTGATCACCTGACTGCCCATGCACTGATCACGTGGATAAACATACACTGATCATGTCACAGATCATGCAGTGATCACGCGGCTATCATGCACTGCTCACGTGGCTGATCATGCAATGATCACGTAGCTACCATGTACTGGTCACGTGAGTGATCATGCACTGATCACGTGGATATCATGCACTGATCACGTGGCTGAACATGCACTGTTCATGTGGCTTATCACACACCTGTCACGTGACTGATCATGCACTGATCACGTGGCACTCATGCACTGATCACGTGGCTGATAATATTCTGCTCACGAAACTGATCATGAACACATCAGGTGGCTATCATGCACTTCTCACCTGGCTGGTCATGCAATGTTCACATAGCTACCATATACTGGTCACGTGACTGATCATGCTGAGATCACGTAAATGATCATGCACTGTTCAGTTGACTGATCATGTACTGATCACGTAACTGATCATGCACTGATCACGTGGATATCATGCACTGATCACGTGGCTGAACATGCACTGTTCACGTGGCTTACCGCACACCTGTCACGTGACTGATCATGCACTGATCACGTGGCACTCATGCACTGATCACGTGGCTGATCATACTCTGCTCACGTAACTGATCATGCACACATCACGTGGCTATCATGCACTTCTCACCTGGCTGGTCATGCAATGTTCACGTAGCTACCATATACTGGTCACGTGACTGATCATGCTCAGATCACGTAAATGATCATGCACTGTTCAGTTGACTGATCATGTACTGATCACGTGACTGATCATGCACTGATCACGTGGCTATCATGCACTGCTCACGTGGCTGATCATGCAATGAACACGTAGCAACCATGTACTGGTCACGTGACTGATCATGCACTGATCACGTAATTAATCCTGCACTGATCACCTGACTCATCATGCACTGATCACGTGGCTGATCACACACGTATTACGTGACTGATCATGCACTGATCACGTGGCTATCATGCACTAATCACGTGGCTATCATTCACTGATCACGTGGATATCATGCACTGATCACGTGGCCGATCATGCAATGATCACGTAGCAACCATGTACTGGTCACGTGACTGATCATGCTCAGATCACGTAAATGATCATGCACTGTTCAGTTGACTGATCATGTACTGATCATGTGGCTATCATGCACTACTCACGTGGCTGATCATGCAATGATCACGTAGTAAACATGTACTGGTCACGTGACTGATCATGCACTGATCACGTGGCTATCATGCACTAATCACGTGGCTATCATTCACTGATCACGTGGCTATCATGCACTGATCACGTGGCTGATCATGCAATGATCACGTAGCTACAATGTACTGGTCACGTGACTGATCATGCACTGATCACGTAATTGATCATGCACTGATCACGTGGCTGATCATGCACTGAACACGTGAATAATCATGCACTGATCATGTGGCTATCATGCACTGCTAACTTGGCTGATCATGCAATGATCACGCAGCTACCATGAACTGGTCACGTGACTGATCATGCACTGATGACGTATTTGATCATGCACTGATCATGTGGCTGATCATACACTGATGACGTAATTGATCATGCACTGATCACGTGGCTGATCACGCAATGATCACGTAGCAACAATGTACTGGTCATGTGACTGATCATGCACTGATCACGTAATTGATCCGGCATTGATCACATGGCTCATCACGCACTCATCCGGTGGGTGATCACACACGTATCACGTGACTGATCATGTACAGATCACGTAAATAATCATGAAGTGATCACGTGGCTATCCTGCACTTATCACGTGGATAACATGCACTGATCACGTGGCTGATCACACACGTATCACGTGACTGATCATGCACTGATCACGTGGCTATCATGCACTGATCACGTGGCTATCATGCACTGATCACGTGGCTGATCATGCAATGATCACGTAGCTACCATGCACTGGTCACATGACTGATCATGCACTGATCAGGTAACTGATCATGCACTGATCACGTGACTGATCATGCACAGATCACGTGACTGATCATGCACTGATCACGTGGCTATCATGCACTGCTCACGTGGCTGATCATGCAATGATCACGCAGCTACCATGTACTGGTCACATGACTGATCATGCACTGATCACATAATTGATCATGCACTGATCACCTGGCTTATCATGCATTGATCATGTGACTGATCATGTGCTGATCATGTTTGGTGTCACACACTGATCATGTGCCTCTGGAGGCAATGAACATAGAGCTGAGTAGGCAGCAATCAGTCAGCAGGCTATAATCATGGAACTCACCTCTGAGAAATCATGCTGCTCAGCTGGCAATAATCAAGTAGATGAGCAGGCAGGAATTACGCAGCACAGGTGGCAATTGTCAAGGAGATGACAGGCAGGAATCGTGCAGCTCAGCTGGAAATTGTCAAGCAGATGAGCAGACAGTAATCACGCAGCTCAGCAGGCCCTGATCACGTGACTGAGCATGCACTGTTCACGTGGATGATCACACACGTATCACGTGACTGATCATGCACTGATCATGTGACTGATCATGCACTTAAGACGTGGCTATAATGCACTGATCACTTGGCTGGACATACACTGATCACGTGCCTGGTCATGCACTGATCACGTGGCTGATCATGCACTGATCACGTGACTGATCAGGCACTGATCTTGTGTCTGATCATGCACTCAACACGTGGCTATCATGCACTGCTCACGTGGCTGATCATGCAGTGATGACGTGGCTATCATGCACTACTCACGTGGCTGATCATGCACTGGTCACCTGGCTGATCATGCCCTGATCAAGTGGCTATCATGCACTGATCACGTCGCTGATCACACACGTATCACGTGACTGATCATGCACTGATCACGTGGCTATCATGCACTAATCACGTGGCTATCATTCACTGATCACGTGGATATCATGCACTGATCATGTGGCCGATCACACACATACCACATGACTGATCATGCACTGATCACGTGGCTATCATGCACTGATCACGTGGCTGATCATGCAATGATCACGTAGCTACAATGTACTGGTCAAGTGACTGATCATGCACTGATCACGTAATTGATCATGCACTGATCACGTGGCTGATCATGCACTGAACAAGTGAATAATCATGCACTGATCACGTGACTGATCATGCACTGATCACGTGGCTATCATGCACTGCTAACTTGGCTGATCATGCAATGATCACGCAGCTACCGTGTACTGGTCACGTGACTGATCATGCACTGATGACGTAATTGATCATGCACTGATCATGTGGCTGATCATGCACTGATCACGTGACTGATCATGCACTGATCACGTGACTGATCATGCACTGATCACGTGGCTATCATGCACTGATCACTTGGCTGGTCAAACTCTGATCACGCAGCTACCATGTACTGGTCACGTGACTGATCATGCACTGATGACGTAATTGATTATGCACTGATCATGTGGCTGATCATGCACTGATCACGTGACTGATCATGCACTGATCACGTGGCTTATCATGCACTGATCACGTGGCTATCATGCACTTATCACATGGCTGGTCATACACTGATCATATATCTACCATGTACCGGTCACGTGAATGATAATACACCCATCAGGTGACTGATCATGCACTGATCACGTGGCTATCATGCACTGACCACGAGACTGAAAATGCACTGATCACGTCCTATCATGCACTGATCACATGACTGCCCATGCACTGATCACGTGGATGATCATACACTAATCATGTGACAGATCATGCACTGATCACGTGGCTGATCATGCACTGATACCGTGACTGAGCATGGACTGATCACATGACTATCATGTAGTGATCACGTGACTTAATGGCGCTGATCATGTGACTGATCATGCGCTGATCATGTTTGCTATCATACACTGATCATGTGCCTCTGGAGGCAATAAACAAAGAGCTGAGTAGGCACGAATCAAACAGTCAGCAGGCAATAATCATGGAACTCAGCTGTGAGGAATCATGCTGCTCAGCTGGCAATAATCATGCAGCTGAGCAGGCAGGAATTACACAGCACAGCTGGCAATTGTCAAGCAGATGACAGGCAGGAATCGTGCAGCTCAGCTGGCAATTGTCAAGCAGATGAGCAGACACTAATCACGCAGCTCAGCAGGCCCGGATCACGTGACTGAGCATGCACTGTTCACGTGGCTGATCATACACTGATCACGTGATTGATCATGCACTGATCACATGGATATCATGCACTGATCACGTGGCTGATCATACACTGTTCACGTGTCTGACCATGCACTGATCACGTGGCTGATCATACACTGCTCACGTAACTGATCATGCACTGATCACGTGGCTATCATGCACTGAATACGTGGCTGAACATGCACTGTTCACGTGGCTGATCACACACCTGTCACGTGACATAACATGCACTGATCACGTGCCACTCATGCACTGATCACGTGGCTGATCATACTCTGCTCACGTAACTCATCATGCACACATCACGTTTCTATCATGCACTGCTCACGTGGCTCGTCATGGAATGATCACGTAGCTACCATATACTGGTCACGTGACTGATCATGCACAGATCACGTAAATGATCATGCACTGTTCACGTGACTGATCATGTACTGATCACGTGACTGATCATGCACCGATCACGTGGCTGATCATGCACTGATCACGTAATTGATCATGCACTTATCATTTGGCTGATCATGCACTGATCACGTGGCTGATCATACACTGATCACGTGACTGATCATGCACTGATCACGTGACTGATCATGCACTGATCACATAATTGATCCTGCACTGATCACATGGCTCATCACGCACTGATCCGGTGGCTGATCACACACGTATCACGTGACTGATCATGCACTGATCACGTGGCTATCATGCACTGATCACGTGGCTATCATGCACTGATCACGTGGCTGATCATGCAATGATCACGTAGCTACCATGCACTGGTCACGTGACTGATCATGCACTGATCAGGTAATTGATCATACACTGATCACGTGATTGATCATGCACTGATCACTTGGATATCATGCACTGATCACGTGGCTGATCATACACTGTTTACGTGTCTGACCATGCACTGATCACGTGGCTGATCATGCACTGATCACGTGACTGATCATGCACTGATCACGTGCCTATCATGCACTGATCACGTGACTGATCATGCACTGATCACGTGACTGACCATGCACTGATCACGTGACTGATCATGCACTGATGAGTTGGCAATCATGCACTGATTACTTGGCTGATCATACACTGATCACGTGACTGATAATGCCCTGATCATCTGGCTATCGTGCACTCATTACCTGCCTATCGTGCACTGATCACGTGGTTGATCATACACTGGTCACGAGACTGATCTTGCACTGATCACGTCTGTATCATGCACTGATCACCTGACTGCCCATGCACTGATCACGTGGATAAACATACACTGATCATGTCACAGATCATGCAGTGATCACGCGGCTATTGCACTGCTCACGTGGCTGATCATGCAATGATCACGTAGCTACCATGTACTGGTCACGTGAGTGATCATGCACTGATCACGTGGATATCATGCACTGATCACGTGGCTGAACATGCACTGTTCATGTGGCTTATCACACACCTGTCACGTGACTGATCATGCACTGATCACGTGGCACTCATGCACTGATCACGTGGCTGATCATATTCTGCTCACGAAACTGATCATGAACACATCAGGTGGCTATCATGCACTTCTCACCTGGCTGGTCATGCAATGTTCACATAGCTACCATATACTGGTCACGTGACTGATCATGCTGAGATCACGTAAATGATCATGCACTGTTCAGTTGACTGATCATGTACTGATCACGTGACTGATCATGCACTGATCACGTGGATATCATGCACTGATCACGTGGCTGAACATGCACTGTTCACGTGGCTTACCGCACACCTGTCACGTGACTGATCATGCACTGATCACGTGGCACTCATGCACTGATCACGTGGCTGATCATACTCTGCTCACGTAACTGATCATGCACTGATCACGTGGCTATCATGCACTGCTCACGTGGCTGGTCATGCAATGTTCACGTAGCAACCATGTACTGGTCACGTGACTGATCATGCACTGATCACGTAATTAATCCTGCACTGATCACCTGACTCATCATGCACTGATCACGTGGCTGATCACACACGTATTACGTGACTGATCATGCACTGATCACGTGGCTATCATGCACTAATCACGTGGCTATCATTCACGGATCACGTGGATATCATGCACTGATCACGTGGCCGATCATGCAATGATCACGTAGCAACCATGTACTGGTCACGTGACTGATCATGCTCAGATCACGTAAATGATCATGCACTGTTCAGTTGACTGATCATGTACTGATCATGTGGCTATCATGCACTACTCACGTGGCTGATCATGCAATGATCACGTAGTAAACATGTACTGGTCACGTGACTGATCATGCACTGATCACGTGGCTATCATGCACTAATCACGTGGCTATCATTCACTGATCACGTGGCTATCATGCACTGATCACGTGGTTGATCATGCAATGATCACGTAGCTACAATGTACTGGTCACGTGACTGACCATGCACTGATCACGTAATTGATCATGCACTGATCACGTGGCTGATCATGCACTGAACACGTGAATAATCATGCACTGATCATGTGGCTATCATGCACTGCTAACTTGGCTGACCATGCAATGATCACGCAGCTACCATGAACTGGTCACGTGACTGATCATGCACTGATGACGTATTTGATCATGCACTGATCATGTGGCTGATCATGCACTGATGACGTAATTGATCATGCACTGATCACGTGGCTGATCAGGCAATGATCACGTAGCAACCATGTAATGGTCATGTGACTGATCATGCACTGATCACGTAATTGATCCGGCATTGATCACATGGCTCATCACGCACTCATCCGGTGGGTGATCACACACGTATCACGTGACTGATCATGTACAGATCACGTAAATAATCATGAAGTGATCACGTGGCTATCCTGCACTTATCACGTGGATAACATGCACTGATCACGTGGCTGATCACACACGTATCACGTGACTGATCATGCACTGATCACGTGGCTATCATGCACTGATCACGTGGCTATCATGCACTCATCACGTGGCTGATCATGCAATGATCACGTAGCTACCATGCACTGGTCACATGACTGATCATGCACTGATCAGGTAACTGATCATGCACTGATCACGTGACTGATCATGCACAGATCACGTGACTGATCATGCACTGATCACGTGGCTATCATGCACTGCTCACGTGGCTGATCATGCAATGATCACGCAGCTACCATGTACTGGTCACATGACTGATCATGCACTGATCACATAATTGATCATGCACTGATCACCTGGCTTATCATGCATTGATCATGTGACTGATCATGTGCTGATCATGTTTGGTGTCACACACTGATCATGTGCCTCTGGAGGCAATGAACATAGAGCTGAGTAGGCAGCAATCAGTCAGCAGGCTATAATCATGGAACTCACCTCTGAGAAATCATGCTGCTCAGCTGGCAATAATCAAGTAGATGAGCAGGCAGGAATTACGCAGCACAGGTGGCAATTGTCAAGGAGATGACAGGCAGGAATCGTGCAGCTCAGCTGGAAATTGTCAAGCAGATGAGCAGACAGTAATCACGCAGCTCAGCAGGCCCTGATCACGTGACTGAGCATGCACTGTTCACGTGGATGATCACACACCTATCACGTGACTGATCATGCACTGATCATGTGACTGATCATGCACTTAAGACGTGGCTATAATGCACTGATCACTTGGCTGGACATACACTGATCACGTGCCTGGTCATGCACTGATCACGTGGCTGATCATGCACTGATCACGTGACTGATCAGGCACTGATCTTGTGTCTGATCATGCACTCAACACGTGGCTATCATGCACTGCTCACGTGGCTGATCATGCAGTGATGACGTGGCTATCATGCACTACTCACGTGGCTGATCATGCACTGGTCACGTGGCTGATCATGCCCTGATCAAGTGGCTATCATGCACTGATCACGTCGCTGATCACACACGTATCACGTGACTGATCATGCACTGATCACGTGGCTATCATGCACTAATCACGTGGCTATCATTCACTGATCACGTGGATATCATGCACTGATCACGTGGCCGATCACACACATACCACATGACTGATCATGCACTGATCACGTGGCTATTATGCACTGATCACGTGGCTGATCATGCAATGATCACGTAGCTACAATGTACTGGTCAAGTGACTGATCATGCACTGATCACGTAATTGATCATGCACTGATCACGTGGCTGATCATGCACTGAACAAGTGAATAATCATGCACTGATCACGTGACTGATCATGCACTGATCACGTGGCTATCATGCACTGCTAACTTGGCTGATCATGCAATGATCACGCAGCTACCGTGTACTGGTCACGTGACTGATCATGCACTGATGACGTAATTGATCATGCACTGATCATGTGGCTGATCATGCACTGATCACGTGACTGATCATGCACTGATCACGTGACTGATCATGCACTGATCACGTGGCTATCATGCACTGATCACTTGGCTGGTCAAACTCTGATCACGCAGCTACCATGTACTGGTCACGTGACTGATCATGCACTGATGACGTAATTGATTATGCACTGATCATGTGGCTGATCATGCACTGATCACGTGACTGATCATGCACTGATCACGTGGCTTATCATGCACTGATCACGTGGCTATCATGCACTTATCACATGGCTGGTCATACACTGATCATTTATCTACCATGTACCGGTCACGTGAATGATAATACACCCATCAGGTGACTGATCATGCACTGATCACGTGGCTATCATGCACTGACCACGAGACTGAAAATGCACTGATCACGTCCTATCATGCACTGATCACATGACTGCCCATGCACTGATCACGTGGATGATCATACACTAATCATGTGACAGATCATGCACTGATCACGTGGCTGATCATGCACTGATACCGTGACTGAGCATGGACTGATCACATGACTATCATGTAGTGATCACGTGACGTAATGGCGCTGATCATGTGACTGATCATGCGCTGATCATGTTTGCTATCATACACTGATCATGTGCCTCTGGAGGCAATAAACAAAGAGCTGAGTAGGCACGAATCAAACAGTCAGCAGGCAATAATCATGGAACTCAGCTGTGAGGAATCATGCTGCTCAGCTGGCAATAATCAAGCAGCTGAGCAGGCAGGAATTACACAGCACAGCTGGCAATTGTCAAGCAGATGACAGGCAGGAATCGTGCAGCTCAGCTGGCAATTGTCAAGCAGATGAGCAGACACTAATCACGCAGCTCAGCAGGCCCGGATCACGTGACTGAGCATGCACTGTTCACGTGGCTGATCATACACTGATCACGTGATTGATCATGCACTGATCACATGGATATCATGCACTGATCACGTGGCTGATCATACACTGTTCACGTGTCTGACCATGCACTGATCACGTGGCTGATCATACACTGCTCACGTAACTGATCATGCACTGATCACGTGGCTATCATGCACTGAATACGTGGCTGAACATGCACTGTTCACGTGGCTGATCACACACCTGTCACGTGACATAACATGCACTGATCACGTGGCACTCATGCACTGATCACGTGGCTGATCATACTCTGCTCACGTAACTCATCATGCACACATCACGTTTCTATCATGCACTGCTCACGTGACTCGTCATGGAATGATCACGTAGCTACCATATACTGGTCACGTGACTGATCATGCACAGATCACGTAAATGATCATGCACTGTTCACGTGACTGATCATGTACTGATCACGTGACTGATCATGCACCGATCACGTGGCTGATCATGCACTGATCACGTAATTGATCATGCACTTATCATTTGGCTGATCATGCACTGATCACGTGGCTGATCATACACTGATCACGTGACTGATCATGCACTGATCACGTGACTGATCATGCACTGATCACATAATTGATCCTGCACTGATCACATGGCTCATCACGCACTGATCCGGTGGCTGATCACACACGTATCACGTGACTGATCATGCACTGATCACGTGGCTATCATGCACTGATCACGTGGCTATCATGCACTGATCACGTGGCTGATCATGCAATGATCACGTAGCTACCATGCACTGGTCACGTGACTGATCATGCACTGATCAGGTAATTGATCATACACTGATCACGTGATTGATCATGCACTGATCACTTGGATATCATGCACTGATCACGTGGCTGATCATACACTGTTTACGTGTCTGACCATGCACTGATCACGTGGCTGATCATGCACTGATCACGTGACTGATCATGCACTGATCACGTGCCTATCATGCACTGATCACGTGACTGATCATGCACTGATCACGTGACTGACCATGCACTGATCACGTGACTGATCATGCACTGATGAGTTGGCAATCATGCACTGATTACTTGGCTGATCATACACTGATCACGTGACTGATAATGCCCTGATCATCTGGCTATCGTGCACTCATTACCTGCCTATCGTGCACTGATCACGTGGTTGATCATACACTGATCACGAGACTGATCTTGCACTGATCACGTCTGTATCATGCACTGATCACCTGACTGCCCATGCACTGATCACGTGGATAAACATACACTGATCATGTCACAGATCATGCAGTGATCACGCGGCTATCATGCACTGCTCACGTGGCTGATCATGCAATGATCACGTAGCTACCATGTACTGGTCACGTGAGTGATCATGCACTGATCACGTGGATATCATGCACTGATCACGTGGCTGAACATGCACTGTTCATGTGGCTTATCACACACCTGTCACGTGACTGATCATGCACTGATCACGTGGCACTCATGCACTGATCACGTGGCTGATCATATTCTGCTCACGAAACTGATCATGAACACATCAGGTGGCTATCATGCACTTCTCACCTGGCTGGTCATGCAATGTTCACATAGCTACCATATACTGGTCACGTGACTGATCATGCTGAGATCACGTAAATGATCATGCACTGTTCAGTTGACTGATCATGTACTGATCACGTGACTGATCATGCACTGATCACGTGGATATCATGCACTGATCACGTGGCTGAACATGCACTGTTCACGTGGCTTACCGCACACCTGTCACGTGACTGATCATGCACTGATCACGTGGCACTCATGCACTGATCACGTGGCTGATCATACTCTGCTCACGTAACTGATCATGCACACATCACGTGGCTATCATGCACTTCTCACCTGGCTGGTCATGCAATGTTCACGTAGCTACCATATACTGGTCACGTGACTGATCATGCTCAGATCACGTAAATGATCATGCACTGTTCAGTTGACTGATCATGTACTGATCACGTGACTGATCATGCACTGATCACGTGGCTATCATGCACTGCTCACGTGGCTGATCATGCAATGAACACGTAGCAACCATGTACTGGTCACGTGACTGATCATGCACTGATCACGTAATTAATCCTGCACTGATCACCTGACTCATCATGCACTGATCACGTGGCTGATCACACACGTATTACGTGACTGATCATGCACTGATCACGTGGCTATCATGCACTAATCACGTGGCTATCATTCACTGATCACGTGGATATCATGCACTGATCACGTGGCCGATCATGCAATGATCACGTAGCAACCCTGTACTGGTCACGTGACTGATCATGCTCAGATCACGTAAATGATCATGCACTGTTCAGTTGACTGATCATGTACTGATCATGTGGCTATCATGCACTACTCACGTGGCTGATCATGCAATGATCACGTAGCAAACATGTACTGGTCACGTGACTGATCATGCACTGATCACGTGGCTATCATGCACTAATTACGTGGCTATCATTCACTGATCACGTGGCTATCATGCACTGATCACGTGGCTGATCATGCAATGATCACGTAGCTACCATGCACTGGTCACGTGACTGATCATGCACTGATCAGGTAATTGATCATACACTGATCACGTGATTGATCATGCACTGATCACTTGGATATCATGCACTGATCACGTGGCTGATCATACACTGTTTACGTGTCTGACCATGCACTGATCACGTGGCTGATCATGCACTGATCACGTGACTGATCATGCACTGATCACGTGCCTATCATGCACTGATCACGTGACTGATCATGCACTGATCACGTGACTGACCATGCACTGATCACGTGACTGATCATGCACTGATGAGTTGGCAATCATGCACTGATTACTTGGCTGATCATACACTGATCACGTGACTGATAATGCCCTGATCATCTGGCTATCGTGCACTCATTACCTGCCTATCGTGCACTGATCACGTGGTTGATCATACACTGATCACGAGACTGATCTTGCACTGATCACGTCTGTATCATGCACTGATCACCTGACTGCCCATGCACTGATCACGTGGATAAACATACACTGATCATGTCACAGATCATGCAGTGATCACGCGGCTATCATGCACTGCTCACGTGGCTGATCATGCAATGATCACGTAGCTACCATGTACTGGTCACGTGAGTGATCATGCACTGATCACGTGGATATCATGCACTGATCACGTGGCTGAACATGCACTGTTCATGTGGCTTATCACACACCTGTCACGTGACTGATCATGCACTGATCACGTGGCACTCATGCACTGATCACGTGGCTGATCATATTCTGCTCACGAAACTGATCATGAACACATCAGGTGGCTATCATGCACTTCTCACCTGGCTGGTCATGCAATGTTCACATAGCTACCATATACTGGTCACGTGACTGATCATGCTGAGATCACGTAAATGATCATGCACTGTTCAGTTGACTGATCATGTACTGATCACGTGACTGATCATGCACTGATCACGTGGATATCATGCACTGATCACGTGGCTGAACATGCACTGTTCACGTGGCTTACCGCACACCTGTCACGTGACTGATCATGCACTGATCACGTGGCACTCATGCACTGATCACGTGGCTGATCATACTCTGCTCACGTAACTGATCATGCACACATCACGTGGCTATCATGCACTTCTCACCTGGCTGGTCATGCAATGTTCACGTAGCTACCATATACTGGTCACGTGACTGATCATGCTCAGATCACGTAAATGATCATGCACTGTTCAGTTGACTGATCATGTACTGATCACGTGACTGATCATGCACTGATCACGTGGCTATCATGCACTGCTCACGTGGCTGATCATGCAATGAACACGTAGCAACCATGTACTGGTCACGTGACTGATCATGCACTGATCACGTAATTAATCCTGCACTGATCACCTGACTCATCATGCACTGATCACGTGGCTGATCACACACGTATTACGTGACTGATCATGCACTGATCACGTGGCTATCATGCACTAATCACGTGGCTATCATTCACGGATCACGTGGATATCATGCACTGATCACGTGGCCGATCATGCAATGATCACGTAGCAACCATGTACTGGTCACGTGACTGATCATGCTCAGATCACGTAAATGATCATGCACTGTTCAGTTGACTGATCATGTACTGATCATGTGGCTATCATGCACTACTCACGTGGCTGATCATGCAATGATCACGTAGTAAACATGTACTGGTCACGTGACTGATCATGCACTGATCACGTGGCTATCATGCACTAATCACGTGGCTATCATTCACTGATCACGTGGCTATCATGCACTGATCACGTGGTTGATCATGCAATGATCACGTAGCTACAATGTACTGGTCACGTGACTGACCATGCACTGATCACGTAATTGATCATGCACTGATCACGTGGCTGATCATGCACTGAACACGTGAATAATCATGCACTGATCATGTGGCTATCATGCACTGCTAACTTGGCTGACCATGCAATGATCACGCAGCTACCATGAACTGGTCACGTGACTGATCATGCACTGATGACGTATTTGATCATGCACTGATCATGTGGCTGATCATGCACTGATGACGTAATTGATCATGCACTGATCACGTGGCTGATCAGGCAATGATCACGTAGCAACCATGTAATGGTCATGTGACTGATCATGCACTGATCACGTAATTGATCCGGCATTGATCACATGGCTCATCACGCACTCATCCGGTGGGTGATCACACACGTATCACGTGACTGATCATGTACAGATCACGTAAATAATCATGAAGTGATCACGTGGCTATCCTGCACTTATCACGTGGATAACATGCACTGATCACGTGGCTGATCACACACGTATCACGTGACTGATCATGCACTGATCACGTGGCTATCATGCACTGATCACGTGGCTATCATGCACTCATCACGTGGCTGATCATGCAATGATCACGTAGCTACCATGCACTGGTCACATGACTGATCATGCACTGATCAGGTAACTGATCATGCACTGATCACGTGACTGATCATGCACAGATCACGTGACTGATCATGCACTGATCACGTGGCTATCATGCACTGCTCACGTGGCTGATCATGCAATGATCACGCAGCTACCATGTACTGGTCACATGACTGATCATGCACTGATCACATAATTGATCATGCACTGATCACCTGGCTTATCATGCATTGATCATGTGACTGATCATGTGCTGATCATGTTTGGTGTCACACACTGATCATGTGCCTCTGGAGGCAATGAACATAGAGCTGAGTAGGCAGCAATCAGTCAGCAGGCTATAATCATGGAACTCACCTCTGAGAAATCATGCTGCTCAGCTGGCAATAATCAAGTAGATGAGCAGGCAGGAATTACGCAGCACAGGTGGCAATTGTCAAGGAGATGACAGGCAGGAATCGTGCAGCTCAGCTGGAAATTGTCAAGCAGATGAGCAGACAGTAATCACGCAGCTCAGCAGGCCCTGATCACGTGACTGAGCATGCACTGTTCACGTGGATGATCACACACCTATCACGTGACTGATCATGCACTGATCATGTGACTGATCATGCACTTAAGACGTGGCTATAATGCACTGATCACTTGGCTGGACATACACTGATCACGTGCCTGGTCATGCACTGATCACGTGGCTGATCATGCACTGATCACGTGACTGATCAGGCACTGATCTTGTGTCTGATCATGCACTCAACACGTGGCTATCATGCACTGCTCACGTGGCTGATCATGCAGTGATGACGTGGCTATCATGCACTACTCACGTGGCTGATCATGCACTGGTCACGTGGCTGATCATGCCCTGATCAAGTGGCTATCATGCACTGATCACGTCGCTGATCACACACGTATCACGTGACTGATCATGCACTGATCACGTGGCTATCATGCACTAATCACGTGGCTATCATTCACTGATCACGTGGATATCATGCACTGATCACGTGGCCGATCACACACATACCACATGACTGATCATGCACTGATCACGTGGCTATTATGCACTGATCACGTGGCTGATCATGCAATGATCACGTAGCTACAATGTACTGGTCAAGTGACTGATCATGCACTGATCACGTAATTGATCATGCACTGATCACGTGGCTGATCATGCACTGAACAAGTGAATAATCATGCACTGATCACGTGACTGATCATGCACTGATCACGTGGCTATCATGCACTGCTAACTTGGCTGATCATGCAATGATCACGCAGCTACCGTGTACTGGTCACGTGACTGATCATGCACTGATGACGTAATTGATCATGCACTGATCATGTGGCTGATCATGCACTGATCACGTGACTGATCATGCACTGATCACGTGACTGATCATGCACTGATCACGTGGCTATCATGCACTGATCACTTGGCTGGTCAAACTCTGATCACGCAGCTACCATGTACTGGTCACGTGACTGATCATGCACTGATGACGTAATTGATTATGCACTGATCATGTGGCTGATCATGCACTGATCACGTGACTGATCATGCACTGATCACGTGGCTTATCATGCACTGATCACGTGGCTATCATGCACTTATCACATGGCTGGTCATACACTGATCATATATCTACCATGTACCGGTCACGTGAATGATAATACACCCATCAGGTGACTGATCATGCACTGATCACGTGGCTATCATGCACTGACCACGAGACTGAAAATGCACTGATCACGTCCTATCATGCACTGATCACATGACTGCCCATGCACTGATCACGTGGATGATCATACACTAATCATGTGACAGATCATGCACTGATCACGTGGCTGATCATGCACTGATACCGTGACTGAGCATGGACTGATCACATGACTATCATGTAGTGATCACGTGACTTAATGGCGCTGATCATGTGACTGATCATGCGCTGATCATGTTTGCTATCATACACTGATCATGTGCCTCTGGAGGCAATAAACAAAGAGCTGAGTAGGCACGAATCAAACAGTCAGCAGGCAATAATCATGGAACTCAGCTGTGAGGAATCATGCTGCTCAGCTGGCAATAATCAAGCAGCTGAGCAGGCAGGAATTACACAGCACAGCTGGCAATTGTCAAGCAGATGACAGGCAGGAATCGTGCAGCTCAGCTGGCAATTGTCAAGCAGATGAGCAGACACTAATCACGCAGCTCAGCAGGCCCGGATCACGTGACTGAGCATGCACTGTTCACGTGGCTGATCATACACTGATCACGTGATTGATCATGCACTGATCACATGGATATCATGCACTGATCACGTGGCTGATCATACACTGTTCACGTGTCTGACCATGCACTGATCACGTGGCTGATCATACACTGCTCACGTAACTGATCATGCACTGATCACGTGGCTATCATGCACTGAATACGTGGCTGAACATGCACTGTTCACGTGGCTGATCACACACCTGTCACGTGACATAACATGCACTGATCACGTGGCACTCATGCACTGATCACGTGGCTGATCATACTCTGCTCACGTAACTCATCATGCACACATCACGTTTCTATCATGCACTGCTCACGTGACTCGTCATGGAATGATCACGTAGCTACCATATACTGGTCACGTGACTGATCATGCACAGATCACGTAAATGATCATGCACTGTTCACGTGACTGATCATGTACTGATCACGTGACTGATCATGCACCGATCACGTGGCTGATCATGCACTGATCACGTGGCTGATCATACACTGATCACGTGACTGATCATGCACTGATCACGTGACTGATCATGCACTGATCACATAATTGATCCTGCACTGATCACATGGCTCATCACGCACTGATCCGGTGGCTGATCACACACGTATCACGTGACTGATCATGCACTGATCACGTGGCTATCATGCACTGATCACGTGGCTATCATGCACTGATCACGTGGCTGATCATGCAATGATCACGTAGCTACCATGCACTGGTCACGTGACTGATCATGCACTGATCAGGTAATTGATCATACACTGATCACGTGATTGATCATGCACTGATCACTTGGATATCATGCACTGATCACGTGGCTGATCATACACTGTTTACGTGTCTGACCATGCACTGATCACGTGGCTGATCATGCACTGATCACGTGACTGATCATGCACTGATCACGTGCCTATCATGCACTGATCACGTGACTGATCATGCACTGATCACGTGACTGACCATGCACTGATCACGTGACTGATCATGCACTGATGAGTTGGCAATCATGCACTGATTACTTGGCTGATCATACACTGATCACGTGACTGATAATGCCCTGATCATCTGGCTATCGTGCACTCATTACCTGCCTATCGTGCACTGATCACGTGGTTGATCATACACTGATCACGAGACTGATCTTGCACTGATCACGTCTGTATCATGCACTGATCACCTGACTGCCCATGCACTGATCACGTGGATAAACATACACTGATCATGTCACAGATCATGCAGTGATCACGCGGCTATCATGCACTGCTCACGTGGCTGATCATGCAATGATCACGTAGCTACCATGTACTGGTCACGTGAGTGATCATGCACTGATCACGTGGATATCATGCACTGATCACGTGGCTGAACATGCACTGTTCATGTGGCTTATCACACACCTGTCACGTGACTGATCATGCACTGATCACGTGGCACTCATGCACTGATCACGTGGCTGATCATATTCTGCTCACGAAACTGATCATGAACACATCAGGTGGCTATCATGCACTTCTCACCTGGCTGGTCATGCAATGTTCACATAGCTACCATATACTGGTCACGTGACTGATCATGCTGAGATCACGTAAATGATCATGCACTGTTCAGTTGACTGATCATGTACTGATCACGTGACTGATCATGCACTGATCACGTGGATATCATGCACTGATCACGTGGCTGAACATGCACTGTTCACGTGGCTTACCGCACACCTGTCACGTGACTGATCATGCACTGATCACGTGGCACTCATGCACTGATCACGTGGCTGATCATACTCTGCTCACGTAACTGATCATGCACACATCACGTGGCTATCATGCACTTCTCACCTGGCTGGTCATGCAATGTTCACGTAGCTACCATATACTGGTCACGTGACTGATCATGCTCAGATCACGTAAATGATCATGCACTGTTCAGTTGACTGATCATGTACTGATCACGTGACTGATCATGCACTGATCACGTGGCTATCATGCACTGCTCACGTGGCTGATCATGCAATGAACACGTAGCAACCATGTACTGGTCACGTTACTGATCATGCACTGATCACGTAATTAATCCTGCACTGATCACCTGACTCATCATGCACTGATCACGTGGCTGATCACACACGTATTACGTGACTGATCATGCACTGATCACGTGGCTATCATGCACTAATCACGTGGCTATCATTCACGGATCACGTGGATATCATGCACTGATCACGTGGCCGATCATGCAATGATCACGTAGCAACCATATACTGGTCACGTGACTGATCATGCTCAGATCACGTAAATGATCATGCACTGTTCAGTTGACTGATCATGTACTGATCATGTGGCTATCATGCACTACTCACGTGGCTGATCATGCAATGATCACGTAGTAAACATGTACTGGTCACGTGACTGATCATGCACTGATCACGTGGCTATCATGCACTAATTACGTGGCTATCATTCACTGATCACGTGGCTATCATGCACTGATCACGTGGCTGATCATGCAATGATCACATAGCTACAATGTACTGGTCACGTGACTGATCATGCACTGATCACGTAATTGATCATGCACTGATCACGTGGCTGATCATGCACTGAACACGTGAATAATCATGCACTGATCATGTGGCTATCATGCACTGCTAACTTGGCTGATCATGCAATGATCACGCAGCTACCATGAACTCGTCACGTGACTGATCATGCACTGATGACGTATTTGATCATGCACTGATCATGTGGCTGATCATGCACTGATGACGTAATTGATCATGCACTGATCAAGTGGCTGATCACGCAATGATCACGTAGCAACCATGTACTGGTCATGTGACTGATCATGCACTGATCACGTAATTGATCCGGCATTGATCACATGGCTCATCACGCATTCATCCGGTGGGTGATCACACACGTATCACGTGACTGATCATGTACAGATCACGCAAATAATCATGAAGTGATCACGTGGCTATCCTGCACTTATCACGTGGATAACATGCACTGATCACGTGGCTGATCACACACGTATCACGTGACTGATCATGCACTGATCACGTGGCTATCATGCACTGATCACGTGGCTATCATGCACTGATCACGTGGCTGATCATGCAATGATCACGTAGCTACAATGCACTGGTCACGTGACTGATCATGCACTGATCACGTAATTGATCATGCACTGATCACGTGACTGATCATGCACTGATCACGTGGCTATCATGCACTGCTCACGTGGCTGATCATGCAATGATCACGCAGCTACCATGTACTGGTCACATGACTGATCATGCACTGATCACATAATTGATCATGCACTGTTCACCTGGCTTATCATGCATTGATCATGTGACTGATCATGTGCTGATCATGTTTGGTGTCACACACTGATCATGTGCCTCTGGAGGCAATGAACATAGAGCTGAGTAGGCAGGAATCAGTCAGCAGGCTATAATCATGGAACTCACCTCTGAGAAATCATGCTGCTCAGCTGGCAATAATCAAGTAGATGAGCAGGCAGGAATTACGCAGCACAGGTGGCAATTGTCAAGGAGATGACAGGCAGGAATCGTGCAGCTCAGCTGGAAATTGTCAAGCAGATGAGCAGACAGTAATCACGCAGCTCAGCAGGCCCTGATCACGTGACTGAGCATGCACTGTTCACGTGGATGATCACACACCTATCACGTGACTGATCATGCACTGATCATGTGACTGATCATGCACTTAAGACGTGGCTATAATGCACTGATCACTTGGCTGGACATACACTGATCACGTGCCTGGTCATGCACTGATCACGTGGCTGATCATGCACTGATCACGTGACTGATCAGGCACTGATCTTGTGTCTGATCATGCACTCAACACGTGGCTATCATGCACTGCTCACGTGGCTGATCATGCAGTGATGACGTGGCTATCATGCACTACTCACGTGGCTGATCATGCACTGGTCACGTGGCTGATCATGCCCTGATCAAGTGGCTATCATGCACTGATCACGTCGCTGATCACACACGTATCACGTGACTGATCATGCACTGATCACGTGGCTATCATGCACTAATCACGTGGCTATCATTCACTGATCACGTGGATATCATGCACTGATCACGTGGCCGATCACACACATACCACATGACTGATCATGCACTGATCACGTGGCTATTATGCACTGATCACGTGGCTGATCATGCAATGATCACGTAGCTACAATGTACTGGTCAAGTGACTGATCATGCACTGATCACGTAATTGATCATGCACTGATCACGTGGCTGATCATGCACTGAACAAGTGAATAATCATGCACTGATCACGTGACTGATCATGCACTGATCACGTGGCTATCATGCACTGCTAACTTGGCTGATCATGCAATGATCACGCAGCTACCGTGTACTGGTCACGTGACTGATCATGCACTGATGACGTAATTGATCATGCACTGATCATGTGGCTGATCATGCACTGATCACGTGACTGATCATGCACTGATCACGTGACTGATCATGCACTGATCACGTGGCTATCATGCACTGATCACTTGGCTGGTCAAACTCTGATCACGCAGCTACCATGTACTGGTCACGTGACTGATCATGCACTGATGACGTAATTGATTATGCACTGATCATGTGGCTGATCATGCACTGATCACGTGACTGATCATGCACTGATCACATGGCTTATCATGCACTGATCACGTGGCTATCATGCACTTATCACATGGCTGGTCATACACTGATCATATATCTACCATGTACCGGTCACGTGAATGATAATACACCCATCAGGTGACTGATCATGCACTGATCACGTGGCTATCATGCACTGACCACGAGACTGAAAATGCACTGATCACGTCCTATCATGCACTGATCACATGACTGCCCATGCACTGATCACGTGGATGATCATACACTAATCATGTGACAGATCATGCACTGATCACGTGGCTGATCATGCACTGATACCGTGACTGAGCATGGACTGATCACATGACTATCATGTAGTGATCACGTGACTTAATGGCGCTGATCATGTGACTGATCATGCGCTGATCATGTTTGCTATCATACACTGATCATGTGCCTCTGGAGGCAATAAACAAAGAGCTGAGTAGGCACGAATCAAACAGTCAGCAGGCAATAATCATGGAACTCAGCTGTGAGGAATCATGCTGCTCAGCTGGCAATAATCAAGCAGCTGAGCAGGCAGGAATTACACAGCACAGCTGGCAATTGTCAAGCAGATGACAGGCAGGAATCGTGCAGCTCAGCTGGCAATTGTCAAGCAGATGAGCAGACACTAATCACGCAGCTCAGCAGGCCCGGATCACGTGACTGAGCATGCACTGTTCACGTGGCTGATCATACACTGATCACGTGATTGATCATGCACTGATCACATGGATATCATGCACTGATCACGTGGCTGATCATACACTGTTCACGTGTCTGACCATGCACTGATCACGTGGCTGATCATACACTGCTCACGTAACTGATCATGCACTGATCACGTGGCTATCATGCACTGAATACGTGGCTGAACATGCACTGTTCACGTGGCTGATCACACACCTGTCACGTGACATAACATGCACTGATCACGTGGCACTCATGCACTGATCACGTGGCTGATCATACTCTGCTCACGTAACTCATCATGCACACATCACGTTTCTATCATGCACTGCTCACGTGGCTCGTCATGGAATGATCACGTAGCTACCATATACTGGTCACGTGACTGATCATGCACAGATCACGTAAATGATCATGCACTGTTCACGTGACTGATCATGTACTGATCACGTGACTGATCATGCACCGATCACGTGGCTGATCATGCACTGATCACGTAATTGATCATGCACTTATCATTTGGCTGATCATGCACTGATCACGTGGCTGATCATACACTGATCACGTGACTGATCATGCACTGATCACGTGACTGATCATGCACTGATCACATAATTGATCCTGCACTGATCACATGGCTCATCACGCACTGATCCGGTGGCTGATCACACACGTATCACGTGACTGATCATGCACTGATCACGTGGCTATCATGCACTGATCACGTGGCTATCATGCACTGATCACGTGGCTGATCATGCAATGATCACGTAGCTACCATGCACTGGTCACGTGACTGATCATGCACTGATCAGGTAATTGATCATACACTGATCACGTGATTGATCATGCACTGATCACTTGGATATCATGCACTGATCACGTGGCTGATCATACACTGTTTACGTGTCTGACCATGCACTGATCACGTGGCTGATCATGCACTGATCACGTGACTGATCATGCACTGATCACGTGCCTATCATGCACTGATCACGTGACTGATCATGCACTGATCACGTGACTGACCATGCACTGATCACGTGACTGATCATGCACTGATGAGTTGGCAATCATGCACTGATTACTTGGCTGATCATACACTGATCACGTGACTGATAATGCCCTGATCATCTGGCTATCGTGCACTCATTACCTGCCTATCGTGCACTGATCACGTGGTTGATCATACACTGATCACGAGACTGATCTTGCACTGATCACGTCTGTATCATGCACTGATCACCTGACTGCCCATGCACTGATCACGTGGATAAACATACACTGATCATGTCACAGATCATGCAGTGATCACGCGGCTATCATGCACTGCTCACGTGGCTGATCATGCAATGATCACGTAGCTACCATGTACTGGTCACGTGAGTGATCATGCACTGATCACGTGGATATCATGCACTGATCACGTGGCTGAACATGCACTGTTCATGTGGCTTATCACACACCTGTCACGTGACTGATCATGCACTGATCACGTGGCACTCATGCACTGATCACGTGGCTGATCATATTCTGCTCACGAAACTGATCATGAACACATCAGGTGGCTATCATGCACTTCTCACCTGGCTGGTCATGCAATGTTCACATAGCTACCATATACTGGTCACGTGACTGATCATGCTGAGATCACGTAAATGATCATGCACTGTTCAGTTGACTGATCATGTACTGATCACGTGACTGATCATGCACTGATCACGTGGATATCATGCACTGATCACGTGGCTGAACATGCACTGTTCACGTGGCTTACCGCACACCTGTCACGTGACTGATCATGCACTGATCACGTGGCACTCATGCACTGATCACGTGGCTGATCATACTCTGCTCACGTAACTGATCATGCACACATCACGTGGCTATCATGCACTTCTCACCTGGCTGGTCATGCAATGTTCACGTAGCTACCATATACTGGTCACGTGACTGATCATGCTCAGATCACGTAAATGATCATGCACTGTTCAGTTGACTGATCATGTACTGATCACGTGACTGATCATGCACTGATCACGTGGCTATCATGCACTGCTCACGTGGCTGATCATGCAATGAACACGTAGCAACCATGTACTGGTCACGTGACTGATCATGCACTGATCACGTAATTAATCCTGCACTGATCACCTGACTCATCATGCACTGATCACGTGGCTGATCACACACGTATTACGTGACTGATCATGCACTGATCACGTGGCTATCATGCACTAATCACGTGGCTATCATTCACGGATCACGTGGATATCATGCACTGATCACGTGGCCGATCATGCAATGATCACGTAGCAACCCTGTACTGGTCACGTGACTGATCATGCTCAGATCACGTAAATGATCATGCACTGTTCAGTTGACTGATCATGTACTGATCATGTGGCTATCATGCACTACTCACGTGGCTGATCATGCAATGATCACGTAGCAAACATGTACTGGTCACGTGACTGATCATGCACTGATCACGTGGCTATCATGCACTAATTACGTGGCTATCATTCACTGATCACGTGGCTATCATGCACTGATCACGTGGCTGATCATGCAATGATCACATAGCTACAATGTACTGGTCACGTGACTGATCATGCACTGATCACGTAATTGATCATGCACTGATCACGTGGCTGATCATGCACTGAACACGTGAATAATCATGCACTGATCATGTGGCTATCATGCACTGCTAACTTGGCTGATCATGCAATGATCACGCAGCTACCATGAACTCGTCACGTGACTGATCATGCACTGATGACGTATTTGATCATGCACTGATCATGTGGCTGATCATGCACTGATGACGTAATTGATCATGCACTGATCAAGTGGCTGATCACGCAATGATCACGTAGCAACCATGTACTGGTCATGTGACTGATCATGCACTGATCACGTAATTGATCCGGCATTGATCACATGGCTCATCACGCATTCATCCGGTGGGTGATCACACACGTATCACGTGACTGATCATGTACAGATCACGTAAATAATCATGAAGTGATCACGTGGCTATCCTGCACTTATCACGTGGATAACATGCACTGATCACGTGGCTGATCACACACGTATCACGTGACTGATCATGCACTGATCACGTGGCTATCATGCACTGATCACGTGGCTATCATGCACTGATCACGTGGCTGATCATGCAATGATCACGTAGCTACCATGCACCGGTCACGTGACTGATCATGCACTGATCAGGTAACTGATCATGCACTGATCACGTGACTGATCATGCACAGATCACGTGACTGATCATGCACTGATCACGTGGCTATCATGCACTGCTCACGTGGCTGATCATGCAATGATCACGCAGCTACCATGTACTGGTCACATGACTGATCATGCACTGATCAGGTAACTGATCATACACTGATCACGTGATTGATCATGCACTGATCACATGGATATCATGCACTGATCACGTGGCTGATCATACACTGTTCACGTGTCTGACCATGCACTGATCACGTGGCTGATCATACACTGCTCACGTAACTGATCATGCACTGATCACGTGGCTATCATGCACTGAATACGTGGCTGAACATGCACTGTTCACGTGGCTGATCACACACCTGTCACGTGACATAACATGCACTGATCACGTGGCACTCATGCACTGATCACGTGGCTGATCATACTCTGCTCACGTAACTCATCATGCACACATCACGTTTCTATCATGCACTGCTCACGTGGCTCGTCATGGAATGATCACGTAGCTACCATATAGTGGTCACGTGACTGATCATGCACAGATCACGTAAATGATCATGCACTGTTCACGTGACTGATCATGTACTGATCACGTGACTGATCATGCACCGATCACGTGGCTGATCATGCACTTATCACGTAATTGATCATGCACTTATCATTTGGCTGATCATGCACCGATCACGTGGCTGATCATACACTGATCACGTGACTGATCATGCACTGATCACGTGACTGATCATGCACTGATCACATAATTGATCCTGCACTGATCACATGGCTCATCACGCACTGATCCGGTGGCTGATCACACACGTATCACTTGACTGATCATGTACAGATCACGTGAATAATCATGAAGTGATCACGTGGCTATCCTGCACTGATCACGTGGATATCATGAACTTATCATGTGGCTGATCACACACGTATCACGTGACTGATCATGCACTGATCACGTGGCTATCATGCACTGATCACGTGGCTATCATGCACTGATCACGTGGCTGATCATGCAATGATCACGTAGCTACCATGCACTGGTCACGTGACTGATCATGCACTGATCAGGTAATTGATCATACACTGATCACGTGATTGATCATGCACTGATCACTTGGATATCATGCACTGATCACGTGGCTGATCATACACTGTTTACCTGTCTGACCATGCACTGATCACGTGGCTGATCATGCACTGATCACGTCACTGATCATGCACTGATCACGTGGCTATCATGCACTGATCAAATGACTGATCATGCACTGATCACGTGACTGACCATGCACTGATCACGTGACTGATCATGCACTGATCACGTGGCTATCATGCACTGATCAGGTAATTGATCATGCACTGATCACGTGACTGATCATGCAATGATCACGCAGCTACCATGTACTGGTCACATGACTGATCATGCACTGATCACATAATTGATCATGCACTGTTCACCTGGCTTATCATGCATTGATCATGTGACTGATCATGTGCTGATCATGTTTGGTGTCACACACTGATCATGTGCCTCTGGAGGCAATGAACATAGAGCTGAGTAGGCAGCAATCAGTCAGCAGGCTATAATCATGGAACTCACCTCTGAGAAATCATGCTGCTCAGCTGGCAATAATCAAGTAGATGAGCAGGCAGGAATTACGCAGCACAGGTGGCAATTGTCAAGGAGATGACAGGCAGGAATCGTGCAGCTCAGCTGGAAATTGTCAAGCAGATGAGCAGACAGTAATCACGCAGCTCAGCAGGCCCTGATCACGTGACTGAGCATGCACTGTTCACGTGGATGATCACACACCTATCACGTGACTGATCATGCACTGATCATGTGACTGATCATGCACTGATGACGTGGCTATAATGCACTGATCACTTGGCTGGACATACACTGATCACGTGCCTGGTCATGCACTGATCACGTGGCTGATCGTGCACTGATCACGTGACTGATCATGCACTGATCTTGTGTCTGATCATGCACTCAACACGTGGCTATCATGCACTGCTCACGTGGCTGATCATGCAGTGATGACGTGGCTATCATGCACTACTCACGTGGCTGATCATGCACTGGTCACGTGGCTGATCATGCCCTGATCAAGTGGCTATCATGCACTGATCACGTGGCTGATCATGCAATGATCATGAAGCTACCATGTACCGTTCACTTGACCGATCATACTCCCATCAGGTGACTGATCATGCACTGATCACGTGGCTATATTGCACTGTTAACGTGGCTGATCATACACTGATCACCTGCCTGGTCATGCACAGATCAGCTGACTAATCATGAACTGATTACGTAGCTATCATGTAATGATCACCTGGCTGATCATGCACTGATCATTTGGCTATCATGCAATGATCACGTGGCTATCATGCACTGATCACGTGGCTGAACATGCACTGTTCATGTGGCTTATCACACACCTGTCACGTGACTGATCATGCACTGATCACGTGGCACTCATGCACTGATCACGTGGCTGATCATATTCTGCTCACGAAACTGATCATGAACACATCAGGTGGCTATCATGCACTTCTCACCTGGCTGGTCATGCAATGTTCACATAGCTACCATATACTGGTCACGTGACTGATCATGCTGAGATCACGTAAATGATCATGCACTGTTCATTTGACTGATCATGTACTGATCACGTGACTGATCATGCACTGATCACGTGGATATCATGCACTGATCATGTGGCTGAACATGCACTGTTCACGTGGCTTACCGCACACCTGTCACGTGACTGATCATGCACTGATCACGTGGCACTCATGCACTTCTCACCTGGCTGGTCATGCAATGTTCACGTAGCTACCATATACTGGTCACGTGACTGATCATGCTCACATCACGTAAATGATCATGCACTGTTCAGTTGACTGATCATGTACTGATCACGTGACTGATCATGCACTGATCACGTGGCTATCATGCACTGCTCACGTGGCTGATCATGCAATGAACACGTAGCAACCATGTACTGGTCACGTGACTGATCATGCACTGATCACGTAATTAATCCTGCACTGATCACCTGACTCATCATGCACTGATCACGTGGCTGATCACACACGTATTACGTGACTGATCATGCACTGATCACGTGGCTATCATGCACTAATCACGTGGCTATCATTCACTGATCACGTGGATATCATGCACTGATCACGTGGCCGATCATGCAATGATCACGTAGCAACCATGTACTGGTCACGTGACTGATCATGCTCAGATCACGTAAATGATCATGCACTGTTCAGTTGACTGATCATGTACTGATCATGTGGCTATTATGCACTACTCACGTGGCTGATCATGCAATGATCACGTAGTAAACATGTACTGGTCACGTGACTGATCATGCACTGATCACGTGGCTATCAAGCACTAATCACGTGGCTATCATTCACTGATCACGTGGCTATCATGCACTGATCACGTGGCTGATCATGCAATGATCACGTAGCTACAGTGTACTGGTCACGTGACTGATCATGCACTGATCACGTAATTGATCATGCACTGATCACGTGGCTGATCATGCACTGAACACGTGAATAATCATGCACTGATCACGTGACTGATCATGCACTGATCATGTGGCTATCACGCACTGCTAACTTGGCTGATCATGCAATGATCACGCAGCTACCATGAACTGGTCACGTGACTGATCATGCACTGATGACGTATTTGATCATGCACTGATCATGTGGCTGATCATGCACTGATGACGTAATTGATCATGCACTGATCACGTGGCTGATCACGCAATGATCACGTAGCAACCATGTACTGGTCATGTGACTGATCATGCACTGATCACGTATGTGATCCGGCATTGATCACATGGCTCATCACGCACTCATCCGGTGGGTGATCACACACGTATTACGTGACTGATCATGTACAGATCACGTAAATAATCATGAAGTGATCACGTGGCTATCCTGCACTTATCACGTGGATAACATGCACTGATCACGTGGCTGATCACACACGTATCACGTGACTGATCATGCACTGATCACGTGGCTATCATGCACTGATCACGTGGCTATCATGCACTGATCACGTGGCTGATCATGCAATGATCACGTAGCTACCATGCACTGGTCACATGACTGATCATGCACTGATCAGGTAACTGATCATGCACTGATCACGTGACTGATCATGCACAGATCACGTGACTGATCATGCACTGATCACGTGGCTATCATGCACTGCTCACGTGGCTGATCATGCAATGATCACGCAGCTACCATGTACTGGTCACATGACTGATCATGCACTGATCACATAATTGATCATGCACTGATCACCTGGCTTATCATGCATTGATCATGTGACTGATCATGTGCTGATCATGTTTGGTGTCACACACTGATCATGTGCCTCTGGAGGCAATGAACATAGAGCTGAGTAGGCAGCAATCAGTCAGCAGGCTATAATCATGGAACTCACCTCTGAGAAATCATGCTGCTCAGCTGGCAATAATCAAGTAGATGAGCAGGCAGGAATTACGCAGCACAGGTGGCAATTGTCAAGGAGATGACAGGCAGGAATCGTGCAGCTCAGCTGGAAATTGTCAAGCAGATGAGCAGACAGTAATCACGCAGCTCAGCAGGCCCTGATCACGTGACTGAGCATGCACTGTTCACGTGGATGATCACACACGTATCACGTGACTGATCATGCACTGATCATGTGACTGATCATGCACTTAAGACGTGGCTATAATGCACTGATCACTTGGCTGGACATACACTGATCACGTGCCTGGTCATGCACTGATCACGTGGCTGATCATGCACTGATCACGTGACTGATCAGGCACTGATCTTGTGTCTGATCATGCACTCAACACGTGGCTATCATGCACTGCTCACGTGGCTGATCATGCAGTGATGACGTGGCTATCATGCACTACTCACGTGGCTGATCATACACTGGTCACGTGGCTGATCATGCCCTGATCAAGTGGCTATCATGCACTGATCACGTCGCTGATCACACACGTATCACGTGACTGATCATGCACTGATCACGTGGCTATCATGCACTAATCACGTGGCTATCATTCACTGATCACGTGGATATCATGCACTGATCACGTGGCCGATCACACACATACCACATGACTGATCATGCACTGATCACGTGGATATCATGCACTGATCACGTGGCTGAACATGCACTGTTCACGTGGCTTACCGCACACCTGTCACGTGACTGATCATGCACTGATCACGTGGCACTCATGCACTGATCACGTGGCTGATCATACTCTGCTCACGTAACTGATCATGCACACATCACGTGGCTATCATGCACTTCTCACCTGGCTGGTCATGCAATGTTCACGTAGCTACCATATACTGGTCACGTGACTGATCATGCTCAGATCACGTAAATGATCATGCACTGTTCAGTTGACTGATCATGTACTGATCACGTGACTGATCATGCACTGATCACGTGGCTATCATGCACTGCTCACGTGGCTGATCATGCAATGAACACGTAGCAACCATGTACTGGTCACGTGACTGATCATGCACTGATCACGTAATTAATCCTGCACTGATCACCTGACTCATCATGCACTGATCACGTGGCTGATCACACACGTATTACGTGACTGATCATGCACTGATCACGTGGCTATCATGCACTAATCACGTGGCTATCATTCACTGATCACGTGGATATCATGCACTGATCACGTGGCCGATCATGCAATGATCACGTAGCAACCATGTACTGGTCACGTGACTGATCATGCTCAGATCACGTAAATGATCATGCACTGTTCAGTTGACTGATCATGTACTGATCATGTGGCTATCATGCACTACTCACGTGGCTGATCATGCAATGATCACGTAGCAAACATGTACTGGTCACGTGACTGATCATGCACTGATCACGTGGCTATCATGCACTAATTACGTGGCTATCATTCACTGATCACGTGGCTATCATGCACTGATCACGTGGCTGATCATGCAATGATCACGTAGCTACAATGTACTGGTCACGTGACTGATCATGCACTGATCACGTAATTGATCATTCACTGATCACGTGGCTATCATGCACTGATCACGTGGCTGATCATGCAATGATCACGCCGCTACCATGAACTCGTCACGTGACTGATCATGCACTGATGACGTATTTGATCATGCACTGATCATGTGGCTGATCATGCACTGATGATGTAATTGATCATGCACTGATCACGTGGCTGATCACGCAATGATCACGTAGCAACCATGTACTGGTCATGTGACTGATCATGCACTGATCACGTAATTGATCCGGCATTGATCACATGGCTCATCACGCATTCATCCGGTGGGTGATCACACACGTATCACGTGACTGATCATGTACAGATCACGTAAATAATCATGAAGTGATCACGTGGCTATCCTGCACTTATCACGTGGATAACATGCACTGATCACGTGGCTGATCACACACGTATCACGTGACTGATCATGCACTGATCACGTGGCTATCATGCACTGATCACGTGGCTATCATGCACTGATCACGTGGCTGATCATGCAATGATCACGTAGCTACCATGCACCGGTCACGTGACTGATCATGCACTGATCAGGTAACTTATCATGAACTGATCACGTGACTGATCATGCACAGATCACGTGATTGATCATGCACTGATGACGTGGCTATCATGCACTGCTCACTTGGCTGGACATACACTGATCACGTGCCTGGTCATGCACTGATCACGTGGCTGATCGTGCACTGATCACGTGACTGATCATGCACTGATCTTGTGTCTGATCATGCACTCAACACGTGGCTATCATGCACTGCTCACGTGGCTGATCATGCAGTGATGACGTGGCTATCATGCACTACTCACGTGGCTGATCATGCACTGGTCACGTGGCTGATCATGCCCTGATCAAGTGGCTATCATGCACTGATCACGTGGCTGATCATGCAATGATCATGAAGCTACCATGTACCGTTCACTTGACCGATCATACTCCCATCAGGTGACTGATCATGCACTGATCACTTGGCTATATTGCACTGTTAACGTGGCTGATCATACACTGATCACCTGCCTGGTCATGCACAGATCAGCTGACTAATCATGAACTGATTACGTAGCTATCATGTAATGATCACCTGGCTGATCATGCACTGATCATTTGGCTATCATGCAATGATCACGTGGCTATCATGCACTGATCACGTGGCTCATCATGCACTGATACCGTGACTGAGCATGGACTGATCACATGACTATCATGTAGTGATCACGTGACTTAATGGCGCTGACCATGTGACTGATCATGCGCTGATCATGTTTGCTTTCATACACTGATCATGTGCCTCTGGAGGCAATAAACAAAGAGCTGAGTAGGCACGAATCAAACAGTCAGCAGGCAAAAATCATGGAACTCAGCTGTGAGGAATCATGCTGCTCAGCTGGCAATAATCAAGCAGCTGAGCAGGCAGGAATTACACAGCACAGCTGGCAATTGTCAAGCAGATGACAGGCAGGAATCGTGCAGCTCAGCTGGCAATTGTCAAGCAGATGAGCAGACAGGAATCACACAGCTCAGCAGGCCCTGATCAGGTGACTGAGAATGCACTGTTCACGTGGCTGATCATACACTGCTCACGTAACTGATCATGCACTGATCACGTGATTGATCATGCACTGATCACGTGGATATCATGCACTGATCACGTGGCTGATCATGCAGTGATCATGTAGCTACCATATACTGGTCCCGTGAGTGACCATGCACTGATCACGTAATTGATCATGCACTGATCACGTGGCTGATCATGCACTGAACACGTGACTGATCATGCACAGATCACGTGACTGATCATGCACAGATCACGTGACTGATCATGCACTGATCACGTGGCTATCACGCACTGCTCACGTGGCTGATCATGCGATGATCACGCAGCTACCATGTACTGGTCACATGACTGATCATGCACTGATCACGTGACTGATCATGCAGTGATCATGTGGCTATCGTGCACTACTCACGTGGCTCATCATGCAATGATCATGTAGCGACCATGTACAGGTCACGTGAATGATCATACACCCATCAGGTGACTGATCATGCACTGATCACGTGGCTATCATGCACTGATCACGAGACTGATCATGCACTGATCACGTCTATATCATGCACTGATCACATGACTGCCCATGCACTGATCACGTGGATGATCATACACTAATCATGTGACAGATCATGCACTGATCACGTGGCTGATCATGCACTGATACCGTGACTGAGCATGGACTGATCACATGACTATCATGTAGTGATCACGTGACTTAATGGCGCTGATCATGTGACTGATCATGCGCTGATCATGTTTGCTATCATACACTGATCATGTGCCTCTGGAGGCAATAAACAAAGAGCTGAGTAGGCACGAATCATACAGTCAGCAGGCAATAATCATGGAACTCAGCTGTGAGGAATCATGCTGCTCAGCTGGCAATAATCAAGCAGCTGAGCAGGCAGGAATTACACAGCACAGCTGGCAATTGTCAAGCAGATGACAGGCAGGAATCGTGCAGCTCAGCTGGCAATTGTCAAGCAGATGAGCAGACAGTAATCACGCAGCTCAGCAGGCCCTGATCACGTGACTGAGCATGCACTGTTCACCTGGCTGATCATACACTGATCACGTGATTGATCATGCACTGATCACTTGGATATCATGCACTGATCACGTGGCTGATCATACACTGTTAATGTGTCTGACCATGCACTGATCACGTGGCTGATCATACACTGCTCACGTAACTGATCATGCACTGATCACGTGGCTATCATGCACTGAATACGTGGCTGAACATGCGCGGTTCACGTGGCTGATCACACACCTGTCACATGACATATCATGCACTGATCACGTGGCACTTATGCACTGATCACGTGGCTGATCATACTCTGCTCATGTAACTCATCATGCACACATCACGTGGCTATCAGGCACTGCTCACGTGGTTCGTCATGGAATGATCAAGAAGCTACCATATACTGGTCACGTGACTGATCATTCACAGATCACGTAAATGATAATGCACTGTTCACGTGACTGATCATGTACTGATCACGTGACTGGTCATACACTCATCACGGGACTGATCGTGCAGTGATCACGGCGCTATCATGCATTGACTACATGACTCCACATGCACTGATCACGTGGATGATCATGCACTTATCACTTGACTGTCCATGCACAGATCACGTGGATAAACATACACTGACCATGTGACAGGTCATGCAGTGATCACGCGGCTATCATGCACTGCTCACGTGGCTGATCATGCAATGATCACGTAGCTACCATGTACTGGTCACGTGAGTGATCATGCACTGATCACGTAATTGATCATACACTAATCAGGTGACTTATCATGCACTGTTCACGTGACTGATCATGCACTGATCACGTGAGTGATCATGCACTGATCTCGTTGCTATCATACACGGTTCACATGGCTGATCGTGCAATGATCACGTAGCTACCATGTACTGGTCACGTGACTATCATGCACTGATCACGTAATTGATCATGCACTGATCAATTGGCTGATCATAAACTGATCACGTGACTGATCATGCACTGATCACGTGGCTGATCATGCAATGGTCATGTAGCTACCATGTACTGGTCACGTGACTGATCATGCACTGATCACGTAATTGATCATGCACTGATCACGTGGCTGATCATGCACTAATCACGTGACTGGTCATGCACTGATCACGTGGCTGATCATGCACTGATCACGTGACTGATCATGTACTGGTCACGTGGCTATCATGCACTGCTCACGTGGCTGATCATGCGATGTTCACGCAGCTACCATGTACTGGTCACATGACTGATCATGCACTGATCACGTGACTGATCATGCAGTGATCACGTGGTTATCGTGCACTACTCACGTGGCTCATCATGCAATGATCATGTAGCGACCATGTACAGGTCACGTGAATGATCATACACCCATCAGGTGACTGATCATGCACTGATCACATGGCTATCATGCACTGATTACGTCTATATCATGCACTGATCACATGACTGCCCATGCACTGATCACGTGGATGATCATACACTAATCATGTGACAGATCATGCACTGATCACGTGGCTGATCATACTCTGCTCACGTAACTCATCATGCACACATCACGTTTCTATCATGCACTGCTCACGTGGCTCCTCATGGAATGATCACGTAGCTACCATATACTGGTCACGCGACTGATCATGCACAGATCACGTAAATGATCATGCACTGTTCCCGAGACTGATCATGTACTGATCACGTGACTGATCATGCACTGATCACGTGGCTATCATGCTCTCCTCACGTGGGTGATCATGCAATGATCATGTAGCAACCATGTACTGGTCACCTGACTGATCATGCACTGATCATGTAATTGATCCAGCACTGATCATGTGGCTCATCATGCACTGATCACGTGACTGTTCTCAAACTGATCACTTGACTGATCATGCACTGATCACGTAGGTATCATGCACTGATCACGTGGCTGATCATACACTGTTCACGTGTCTATCATGCAGTGCTCACGTGGCTTATCCTGCAATGATCACGTAGCTTACATGTACTGGTCACGTGACTGATCATGCAATGGTAACGTAATTGATCATGCACTGATCACGTGACTGATATTGTACTGATCACGTGATTGATCATGCACTGATCATGTGTCTATCATGCACTGCTTACGTGGCTGATCATACAATGTTCACATAGCTACCATGTACTGGTCACATGACTGATCATGCACTGATCACGTAATTGATCATGCACTGATCAAGTGGCTGATCATACACAGATCACGTGGCTGATCATGCACTGATCACGTGGCTATCATGCACTGATCACGTGGCTGATCATACACTGATCACGTGACTGATCATGCACTGTTCACGAGACTGATCATGCACTGATCCCGTGGATATCATGCACTGATCACGTGTTTGATCATACACTGTTCACGTGTCTGACCATGCACTGCTCACGTGGCTATTCATACACTGTTCACGTAACTGATCATGCACTGATCACGTGGATATCATGAACTGATCACGTGGCTGAACATGCACTGTTCACGTGGCTTATCACACACCTGTCACGTGACTGATCATGCACTGATCACGTGGCTCTCATGCACTGATCACGTGGCTGATCATATTCTGCTCACGTAACTGATCATGCACTGTTCACGAGACTGATCATGCACTGATCCCGTGGATATCATGCACTGATCACTTGTTTGATCATACACTGTTCACGTGTCTGACCATGCACTGCTCACGTGGCTGATCATACACTGTTCACGTAACTGATCATGCACTGATCACGTGGATATCATGAACTGATCACGTGGCTGAACATGCACTGTTCACGTGGCTTATCACACACCTGTCACGTGGCTGATCATGCACTGATCACGTGGCTATCATGCACTGATCACGTGGCTGATCATACACTGATCACGTGACTGATCATGCACTGTTCACGAGACTGATCATGCACTGATCCCGTGGATATCATGCACTGATCACGTGTTTGATCATACACTGTTCACGTGTCTGACCATGCACTGCTCACGTGGCTGATCATACACTGTTCACGTAACTGATCATGCACTGATCACGTGGATATCATGAACTGATCACGTGGCTGAACATGCACTGTTCACGTGGCTTATCACACACCTGTCACGTGACTGATCACACACTGATCACGTGGCTATCATGCACTGCTCACGTGGCAGATCATGCAATGATCACGTAGCAACCATGTACTGGTTACGTGACTGATCATGCACTGATCACGTGGCTGATCACACACGTATCACGTTTCTGATCATGCACTGATCACGTGGTTATCATGCACTGATCACGTGGCTATCATTCACTGATCACGTGGATATCATGCACGGATCACGTGGCTGATCACACACGTATCACGTGCTTGGTCATGCACTGATCACGTGACTATCATGCACTGATCACGTGGCTATCATTCACTGATCACGTGTCTGACCATGCACTGATCACGTGGCTGATAATACACTGCTCACGTAATTGATCATGCACTGATCATGTGGCTGATCATGCACTGATCACGTGGCTGATCATGCACTGATCACGTGACTGATCATGCACTGATCACGTGACTGATCATGCACTGATCACGTGGCTATCATGCACTGATCACTTGGCTGGTCATACACTGATCACGCAGCTACCATATACTGGTCACGTGACTGATCATGCACTGATGACGTAATTGATCATGCACTGATCATGTGGCTGATCATGCACTGATCACTTGACTGATCATGCACTGATCACGTGACTTATCATGCACTGATCACGTGGCTATCATACACTGATCACATGGCTGGTCATACACTGATCACTTGCCTGGTCATGCACAGATTACATGACTGATCATGCCCTGATCACGTCACTGATCATGCACTGATCACGTGGCTATCATGCACTACTCAAGTGGCTGATCATGCAATGATCATGTAGCTACCATATATCGGTCACGTGACTGATCATACACCCATCAGGTGACTGATCATGCACTGATCACGTGGCTATCATGCACTGTTCACGTGGCTGATCATACACTGATCACCTGCATGGTCATGCACAGATCACGTGACTAATCATGAACTGATCACGTAGCAATCATTCACTGATCACCTGGCTGATCATGCACTGATCACATGGCTATCATGCAATGATCACGTGGCTATCATGCACTTATCACGTGGCTGATCATGCACTGATACCGTGACTGAGCATGGACTGATCACATGACTATCATGTAGTGATCACGTGACTTAAAGGCGCGGATCATGTGACTGATCATGCGCTGAGCATGTTTGCTATCATACACTGATCATGTGCCTCTGGAGGCAATAAACAAAGAGCTGAGTAGGCATAAATCAAACAGTCAGCAGGCAATAATCATGGAACTCAGCTGTGAGGAATCATGCTGCTCAGCTGGCAATAATCAAGCAGCTGAGCAGGCAGGAATTACACAGCACAGCTGGCAATTGTCAAGCAGATGACAGGCAGGAATCATGCAGCTCAGCTGGCAATTGTCAAGCAGATGAGCAGACAGGAATCACGCAGCTCAGCAGGCTCTGATCACGTGACTGAGCATGCACTGTTCACCTGGCTGATCATACACTGATCACGTGATTGATCAAGCACTGATCACTTGGATATCATGCACTGATCACGTGGCTAATCATACACTGTTCACGTGTCTGACCATGCACTGATCACGTGGCTGATCATTCACTGATAACGTGACGATCATGCACTGATCACGTGGCTATCATGCACTGATCACTTGGCTGGTCATACTGATCAGGTGCCTCGTCATGCACTGATCACGTGGCTGATCATGCACTGATCACGTGACTGATCATGCACTGATCACTTGGCTATCATGCAGTGATCACGTGGCTATCATGCACAGATCACATGGCTGATCATGCAATGTTCACGTAGCTACCATATACTGTTCACGTGACTGATCATGCACTGATCATGTGGCTGATCATGCACTGATGACGTGACTGATCATGCACTGTTCACGAGACTCATCATGCCCAGATCACGTGGATATCATGCACTGATCACGTGTTTGATCATACACTGTTCACGTGTCTGACCATGCACTGCTCACGTGGCTGGTCATATACTGTTCACGTAACTGATCATGCACTGATCACGTGGATATCATGCACTGATCACGTGGCTGAACATGCACTGTTCACGTGGCTTACCACACACCTGTCACGTGACTGAACATGCACTGATCACGTGGCACTCATGCACTGATAACGTGGCTGATCATACTCTGCTCACGTAACTGATCATGCACACATCACGTGGCTATCATGCACTTCTCACCTGGCTGGTCATACAATGTTCCCATAGCTACCATATACTGGTCACGTGACTGATCATGCTCAGATCACATAAATGATCAAGCACTGTTCAGTTGACTGATCATGTACTGATCACGTGACTGATCATGCACTGATCACGTGGCTATCATGCACTGCTCACGTGGTTGATTATGCAATGATCACGTAGCAACCATGTACTGGTCACGTGACTGATCATGCCCTGATCACGTAATTAATCCTGCACTGATCACCTGACTCATCATGCACTGATCACGTGGATGATCATGCAGTTATCACCTGACTGCCCATGCACTGATCACGTGGATAAACATACACTGACCATGTGACAGATCACGCACTGATCACGTGGCTATCATGCACGGCTCACGCGGCTGTTCATGCAATGATCACGTAGCTACCATGTACTGGTCACGTGAGTGATCATGCACTAATCACATAAATGATCACGCACTGATCAGTTGACTTATCATGCACTGTTCACGTGAGTGATCATGCACTGATCACGTGACTGATCATGCACGGCTCATGTGGCTGATCATGCAATGATCACCGAGCTACCATATACTGGTCAAGTGACTGATCATGCACTGATCACGTAATTCATCATGCAGTGTTCATGTGGCTGATCATGCACTGATCACGTGGCTAATCATCCACTGATCACGTGACTGATCATGGACTGATCACGTGACTGATCATGCACTGATCACGTGGCTACCATGCACTGATCACTTGGCTGGTCATACACTGATCACATTCCTGGTCATGCACAGATTACATGACTGATCATGCACTGAACACGTGACTGATCATGCACTGATCACGTGGCTATCATGCACTACTCACGTGGCTGATCATGCAATGATCATGTAGCTACCATGTACCGGTCAGGTGACTGATCATACACCCATCAGGTGACGGATCATGCACTGATCACGTGGCTGATCATACACTGATCACCTGCCTGGTCATGCACAGATCACGTGACAAATCATGATCTGATCACACAGCTATCATGAACTGATCACCTGGCTGATCATGCACTGATCACGTGGCTAATCATGCACTGCTCACGCGGCTGTTCATGCAATGATCACGTAGCTACCATATACTGGTCACGTGAGTGATCATGCACTGATCACGTAATTGATCATGCACTGATCATGTGGCTGATCATGCACTGATCACGTGGCTGATCGTACACTGATCACGTAACTGATCATGCACTGATCACGTGACTGATCATGCACTGATCACGTGGCTATCATGCACTGATCACTTGGCTGGACATACACTGATCACGTGCCTGGTCATGCACTGATCACGTGGCTCATCATACGCTGATCACATGACTGATCATACACTGATCTAGTGTCTGATCATGCACTGATCACGTGGCTATCATGCACTGCTCACGTGGCTGATCATGCAATAATCACGCAGATACCATGTACTGGTCACATGACTGATCATGCACTGATTACGTGACTGATCATGCAGTGATCACGTGGCTATCGTGCACTACTCACGTGGCTGATCATGCAATGATCATGTAGCTACCATGTACAGGTCACGTGAATGATCATACACCCATCAGGTGACTGATCATGCACTGATCACGTGGCCATCATGCACTGATCACGAGACTGATTATGCACTGATTACGTCTATATCATGCACTGATCACATGACTGCCCATGCACTGATCACCTGGATGATCATACACTAATCATGTGACTGATCATGCACTGATCACGTGGCTGATCATGCACTGAATACGTGGCTCATCACGCACTGATCCGGTGGCTGATCACACACGTATCACGTGACTGATCATGTACAGATCACGTGACTAATCATGAAATGATCACGTGGCTATCCTGCACTGATCACGTGGCTGATCACACACGTATCACGTGACTGATCATGCACTGATCACGTGGCTATCATGCACTGATCACGTGGCTATCATGCACTGATATCATGCACTGGTCACGTGGCTGATCACACACGTATCACGTGACTGATCATGCACTGATCACGTGGCTATCATGCACAGATCACGTGGCTGATCATGCACTGATCACGTGGCAATCATGCACTGATTATTTGGCTGTCATACACTGATCATGTGTCTGGTCATGCACTGATCATTTGGCTGATCATGCACTGATCACGTGACTGATCATGCACTGATCACGTGTCTATCATACACTGATCACGTGGCTATCATGCACAGATCACGTGGCTGATCATGCAATGATCACGTAGCTACCATGTACTGGTCACGTGACTGATCATGCACTGATCACGTGGCTGATCATGCACTGATCACGTGGCTAATCATGAACTGATCACGTAATTGATCATGCACTGATCACGTGGCTGATCATGCAATGATCACCTAGCTACCATGTAATGGTCCCGTGAGTGATCATGCACTGATCACGTGGCTGATCATGCACTGAACACGTGACTGGTCATGCACTGATCACGTGACTGATCATGCACTGATCACGTGGCTATCACGCACTGATCACGTGACTGATCATCCACTGATCAGTTGGCTATCATGCACTGATTACTTGGCTGATCATACACTGATCACGTGACTGATAATGCACTGATCATCTGGCTATAATGCCCTCATAACCTGACTATCGTGCACTGATCACGTGGTTGATCATACACTGATCACGAGACTGATCATGCACTGATCACGTCTATATCATGCACTGATCACATGACTGCCCATGCACTGATCACCCGGATGATCATACACTGATCATGTGACAGATCATGCACTGATCACGTGGCTATCATGCACTGCTCACGCGGCTGTTCATGCAATGATCACGTAGCTACCATGTACTGGTCACGTGAGTGATCATGCACTGATCAAGTGACTGATCATGCACTGATCTCATGGCAATCATGCACGGCTCATGTGGCTGATCATGCAATGATCACCTAGCTACCATATACTGGTCAAGTGACTGATCATGCACTGATCACGTAATTCATCATGCAGTGATCACGTGGCTGATCATGCACTGATCACGTGGCTATCATGCACTTATCACATGGCTGGTCATACACTTATCATATAGCTACCATGTACAGGTCACGTGAATGAACATACACCCATCAGGTGACTGATCATGCACTGATCACGTGCCTATCATGCACTGACCACGAGACTGAAAATGCACTGATCACGTCTAATCATGCACTGATCACATGACTGCCCATGCACTGATCAGGTGGATGATCATACACTAATCATGTGACAGATCATGCACTGATCACGTGGCTGATCATGCACTGATACCGTGACTGAGCATGGACTGATCACATGACTATCATGTAGTGATCACGTGACTTAATGGCGCTGATCATGTGACTGATCATGCGCTGCTCATGTTTGCTATCATACACTGATCATGTGCCTCTGGAGGCAATAAACAAAGAGCTGTGTAGGCACGAATCAAACAGTCAGCAGGCAATAATCATGGAACTCAGCTGTGAGAAATCATGCTGCTCAGCTGGCAATAATCAAGCAGCTGAGCAGGCAGGAATTACGCAGCACAGCTGGCAATTGTCAAGCAGATGACAGGCAGGAATCGTGCAGCTCAGCTGGCAATTGTCAAGCAGATGAGCAGACAGTAATCACCCAGCTCAGCAGGCCCTGATCACCTGACTGAGCATGCACTGTTCACGTGGCTGATCATAGACTTATCTCGTGATTGATCATGCACTGATCACTTGGATATCATGCACTGATCACGTGGCTGATCATACACTGTTCACGTGTCTGAACATGCACTGATCACATGGCTGATCATACACTGCTCACGTAACTGATCATGCACTGATCACGTGGCTATCATGCACTGATCACGTGACTGATCATGCACTGGTCACGTGAATGATCATGCCCTGATTAAATGGTATCATGCACTGATCACGTGGCTGTTCATGCAATGATCACGTAGCTACCATGTACTGGTCACGTGAATGATCATGCACTGATCACGTAATTGATCATGCAATGATCATGTGGCTGATCATGCACTGATCACGTGGCTGATCATACACTGATCACGTAACTGATCATGCACTGATCACGTGACTGATCACGCACTGATCACGTGGCTATCATGCACTGATAACTTGGCTGGACATACACTGATCACGTGCCTGGTCATGCACTGATCACGTGGCTGATCATACACTGATCACATGACTGATCATACACTGATCTCGTGTCTGATCATGCACTGATCACGTGGCTGATCGTACACTGATCACGTAACTGATCATGCACTGATCACGTGACTGATCATGCACTGATCACGTGGCTATCATGCACTGATCACTTGGCTGGACATACACTGATCACGTGCCTGGTCATGCACTGATCACGTGGCTGATCATACGCTGATCACATGACTGATCATACACTGATCTAGTGTCTGATCATGCACTGATCACGTGGCTATCATGCACTGCTCACGTGGCTGATCATGCAATAATCACGCAGATACCATGTACTGGTCACATGACTGATCATGCACTGATTACGTGACTGATCATGCAGTGATCACGTGGCTATCGTGCACTACTCACGTGGCTGATCATGCAATGATCATGTAGCTACCATGTACAGGTCACGTGAATGATCATACACCCATCAGGTGACTGATCATGCACTGATCACGTGGCTATCATGCACTGATCACGAGACTGATTATGCACTGATTACGTCTATATCATGCACTGATCACATGACTGCCCATGCACTGATCACCTGGATGATCATACACTAATCACGTGACTGATCATGCACTGGTCACGTGAATGATCATGCCCTGATTAAGTGGTATCATGCACTGATCACGTGGCTGTTCATGCAATGATCACGTAGCTACCATGTACTGGTCACGTGAATGATCATGCACTGATCACGTAATTGATCATGCACTGATCATGTGGCTGATCATGCACTGATCACGTGCCTGGTCATGCACTGATCACGTGGCTGATCATACACTGATCACATGACTGATCATACACTGATCTCGTGTCTGATCATGCACTGATCACGTGGCTGTTCGTACACTGATCACGTAACTGATCATGCACTGATCACGTGACTCATCATGCACTGATCACGTGGCTATCATGCACTGATCACTTGGCTGGACATACACTGATCACGTGCCTGGTCATGCACTGATCACGTGGCTGATCATACGCTGATCACATGACTGATCATACACTGATCTAGTGTCTGATCATGCACTGATCACGTGGCTATCATGCACTGCTCACGTGGCTGATCATGCAATAATCACGCAGATACCATGTACTGGTCACATGACTGATCATGCACTGATTACGTGACTGATCATGCACTGGTCACGTGAATGATCATGCCCTGATTAAGTGGTATCATGCACTGATCACGTGGCTGTTCATGCAATGATCACGTAGCTACCATGTACTGGTCACGTGAATGATCATGCACTGATCACGTAATTGATCATGCACTGATCATGTGGCTGATCATGCACTGATCACGTGCCTGGTCATGCACTGATCACATGGCTGATCATACACTGATCACATGACTGATCATACACTGATCTCGTGTCTGATCATGCACTGATCACGTGGCTGATCGTACACTGATCACGTAACTGATCATGCACTGATCACGTGACTGATCATGCACTGGTCACGTGAATGATCATGCCCTGATTAAGTGGTATCATGCACTGATCACGTGGCTGTTCATGCAATGATCACGTAGCTACCATGTACTGGTCACGTGAATGATCATGCACTGATCACGTAATTGATCATGCACTGATCATGTGGCTGATCATGCACTGATCACGTGCCTGGTCATGCACTGATCACGTGGCTGATCATACACTGATCACATGACTGATCATACACTGATCTCGTGTCTGATCATGCACTGATCACGTGGCTGAATGTACACTGATCACGTAACTGATCATGCACTGAACACGTGACTGATCATGCACTGGTCACGTGAATGATCATGCCCTGATTAAGTGGTATCATGCACTGCTCACGTGGCTAATCATGCAATGATCACGCAGCTATCATGTACTGGTCACATGACTGATCATGCACTGATCACATAATTGATCATGCACTGTTCACCTGGCTTATCATGCATTGATCATGTGACTGATCATGTGCTGATCATGTTTGGTGTCACACACTGATCATGTGCCTCTGGAGGCAATGAACATAGAGCTGAGTAGGCAGGAATCAGTCAGCAGGGTATAATCATGGAACTCACGTCTGAGAAATCATGCTGCTCAGCTGGCAATAATCAAGTAGATGAGCAGGCAGGAATTACGCAGCACAGGTGGCAATTGTCAAGGAGATGACAGGCAGGAATCGTGCAGCTAAGCTGGAATTTGTCAAGCAGATGAGCAGACAGTAATCACGCAGCTCAGCAGGCCCTGATCACGTGACTGAGCATGCACTGTTCACGTGGATGATCACACACCTATCACGTGACTGATCATGCACTGATCATGTGACTGATCATGCACTGATGACGTGGCTATAATGCACTGATCACTTGGCTGGACATACACTGATCACGTGCCTGGTCATGCACTGATCACGTGGCTGATCATGCACTGATCACGTGACTGATCATGCAATGATCTCGTGTCTGATCATGCACTGATCACGTGGCTATCATGCACTACTCACTTGGCTGATCATGCAATGATCATGTAGCTACCATGTACAGGTCACGTGAATGATCATACACCCCTCAAGTGACTGATCATGCACTGATCATGTGGCTATCATGCACTGATCACGAGACTGATCATGCACTGATCACGTCTATATCATGCACTGATCACATGACTGCCCATGCACTGATCACGTGGATGATCATACACTAATCATGTGACAGATCATGCACTGATCACGTGGCTGATCATGCACTGATACCGTGACTGAGCATGGACTGATCACATGACTATCATGTAGTGATCACGTGACTTAATGGCGCTGATCATGTGACTGATCATGCGCTGATCATGTTTGCTATCATACACTGATCATGTGCCTCTGGAGGCAATAAACAAAGAGCTGAGTAGGCACGAATCAAACAGTCAGCAGGCAATAATCATGGAACTCAGCTGTGAGGAATCATGCTGCTCAGCTGGCAATAATCAAGCAGCTGAGCAGGCAGGAATTACACAGCACAGCTGGCAATTGTCAAGCAGATGACAGGCAGGAATCATGCAGCTCAGCTGGCAATTGTCAAGCAGATGAGCAGACACTAATCACGCAGCTCAGCAGGCCCGGATCACGTGACTGAGCATGCACTGTTCACGTGGCTGATCATACACTGATCACGTGATTGATCATGCACTGATCACATGGATATCATGCACTGATCACGTGGCTGATCATACACTGCTCACGTAACTGATCATGCACTGATCACGTGATTGATCATGCACTGAATACGTGGCTGAACATGCACTGTTCACGTGGCTGATCACACACCTGTCACGTGACATAACATGCACTGATCACGTGGCACTCATGCACTGATCACGTGGCTGATCATACTCTGCTCACGTAACTCATCATGCACACATCACGATTCTATCATGCACTACTCACGTGGCTCGTCATGGAATGATCACGTAGCTACCATATACTGGTCACGTGACTGATCATGCACAGATCACGTAAATGATCATGCACTGTTCACGTGACTGATCATGTACTGATCACGTGACTGATCATGCACCGATCACGTGGCTGATCAGGCACTGATCACGTAATTGATCATGCACTTATCATTTGGCTGATCATGCACTGATCACGTGGCTGATCATACACTGATCACGTGACTGATCCTGCACTGATCACATGGCTCATCACGCACTGATCCGGTGGCTGATCACACACGTATCACGTGACTGATCATGTACAGATCACGTGAATAATCATGAAGTGATCACGTGGCTATCCTGCACTGATCACGTGGATATCATGCACTGATCATGTGGCTGATCACACACGTATCACGTGACTGATCATGCACTGATCACTTGGATATCATGCACTGATCACGTGGCTGATCATACACTGTTCTTGTGTCTGACCATGCACTGATCACGTGGCTGATCATACACTGATCACGTGACTGATCATGCACTGATCACGTGACTGATCATGCACTGATCACATAATTGATCCTGCACTGATCACATGGCTCATCACGCACTGATCCGGTGGCTGATCAAACACATATCACGTGACTGCTCATGTACAGATCACGTGAATAATCATGAAGTGATCACGTGGCTATCCTGCACTGATCACGTGGATATCATGCACTGATCATGTGGCTGACCACACACGTATCACGTGACTGATCATGCACTGATCACGTGGCTATCATGCACTGATCACGTGGCTGATCATGCAATGATCACGTAGCTACCATGCACTGGTCACGTGACTGATCATGCACTGATCAGGTAATTGATCATGCACTGATCACGTGACTGATCATGCACTGATCACATAATTGATCATGCACTGTTCACCTGGCTTATCATGCATTGATCATGTGACTGATCATGTGCTGATCATGTTTGGTGTCACACACTGATCATGTGCCTCTGGAGGCAATGAACATAGTGCTGAGGAGGCAGGAATCAGTCAGCAGGCTATAATCATGGAACTCACCTCTGAGAAATCATGCTGCTCAGCTGGCAATAATCAAGTAGATGAGCAGGCAGGAATTACGCAGCACAGGTGGCAATTGTCAAGGAGATGACAGGCAGGAATCGTGCAGCTCAGCTGGCAATTGTCAAGCAGATGAGCAGACACTAATCACGCAGCTCAGCAGGCCCGGATCACGTGACTGAGCATGCACTGTTCACATGGCTGATCATACACTGATCACGTGATTGATCATGCACTGATCACATGGATATCATGCACTGATCACGTGGCTGATCATACACTGTTCACGTGTCTGACCATGCACTGATCACGTGGCTGATCATACACTGCTCACGTAACTGATCATGCACTGATCACGTGGCTATCATGCACTGAATACGTGGCTGAACATGCACTGTTCACGTGGCTGATCACACACCTGTCACGTGACATAACATGCACTGATCACGTGGCACTCATGCACTGATCACGTGGCTGATCATACTCTGCTCACGTAACTCATCATGCACACATCACGTTTCTATCATGCACTGCTCACGTGGCTCGTCATGGAATGATCACGTAGCTACCATATACTGGTCACGTGACTGATCATGCACAGATCACGTAAATGATCATGCACTGTTCACGTGACTGATCATGTACTGATCACGTGACTGATCATGCACCGATCACGTGGCTGATCATGCACTGATCACGTGACTGATCATGCACTGATCACGTGACTGATCATGCACTGATCACATAATTGATCCTGCACTGATCACATGGCTCATCACGCACTGATCCGGTGGCTGATCACACACGTATCACGTGACTGATCATGTACAGATCACGTGAATAATCATGAAGTGATCACGTGGCTATCCTGCACTGATCACGTGGATATCATGCACTGATCATGTGGCTGACCACACATATCACGTGACTGATCATGCACTGATCACGTGGCTATCATGCACTGATCACGTGGCTGATCATGCAATGATCACGTAGCTACCATGCACTGGTCACGTGACTGATCATGCACTGATCAGGTAATTGATCATGCACTGATCACGTGACTGATCATGTACTGATCACGTGACTGATCATGCACCGATCACGTGGCTGATCATGCACTGATCACGTAATTGATCATGCACTTATCATTTGGCTGATCATGCACTGATCACGTGGCTGATCATACACTGATCACGTGACTGATCATGCACTGATCACGTGACTGATCATGCACTGATCACATAATTGATCCTGCACTGATCACATGGCTCATCACGCACTGATCCGGTGGCTGATCACACACGTATCACGTGACTGATCATGTACAGATCACGTGAATAATCATGAAGTGATCACGTGGCTATCCTGCACTGATCACGTGGATATCATGCACTGATCATGTGGCTGATCACACACGTATCACGTGACTGATCATGCACTGATCACGTGGCTATCATGCACTGATCACGTGGCTATCATGCACTGATCACGTGGCTGATCATGCAATGATCACGTAGCTACCATGCACTGGTCACGTGACTGATCATGCACTGATCAGGTAATTGATCATGCACTGATCACGTGACTGATCATGCACAGATCACGTGACTGATCATGCACAGATCACGTGACTGATCATGCACTGATCACGTGGCTATCATGCACTGATCACGTGGATATCATGCACTGATCATGTGGCTGATCACACACGTATCACGTGACTGATCATGCACTGATCACGTGGCTATCATGCACTGATCACGTGGCTATCATGCACTGATCACGTGGCTGATCATGCAATGATCACGTAGCTACCATGCACTGGTCACGTGACTGATCATGCACTGATCAGGTGATTGATCATGCACTGATCACGTGACTGATCATGCACAGATCACGTGACTGATCATGCCCTGATCACGTGGCTATCATGCACTGCTCACGTGGCTGATCATGCAATGATCACGCAGCTACCATGTACTGGTCACATGACTGATCATGCACTGATCACATAATTGATCATGCACTGTTCACCTGGCTTATCATGCATTGATCATGTGACTGATCATGTGCTGATCATGTTTGGTGTCACACACTGATCATGTGCCTCTGGAGGCAATGAACATAGAGCTGAGTAGGCAGGAATCAGTCAGCAGGCTATAATCATGGAACTCACCTCTGAGAAATCATGCTGCTCAGCTGGCAATAATCAAGTAGATGAGCAGGCAGGAATTACGCAGCACAGGTGGCAATTGTCAAGGAGATGACAGGCAGGAATCGTGCAGCTCAGCTGGAAATTGTCAAGCAGATGAGCAGACAGTAATCACGCAGCTCAGCAGGCCCTGATCACGTGACTGAGCATGCACTGTTCACGTGGATGATCACACACCTATCACGTGACTGATCATGCACTGATCATGTGACTGATCATGCACTGATGACGTGGCTATAATGCACTGATCACTTGGCTGGACATACACTGATCACGTGCCTGGTCATGCACTGATCACGTGGCTGATCATGCACTGATCACGTGACTGATCATGCAATGATCTCGTGTCTGATCATGCACTGATCACGTGGCTATCATGCATTGCTCACGTGGCCTGTCATGCAGTGATCACGTGGCTATCATGCACTACTCACTTGGCTGATCATGCAATGATCATGTAGCTACCATGTACAGGTCACGTGAATGATCATACACCCATCAGGTGACTGATCATGCACTGATCACGTGGCTATCATGCACTGATCACGAGACTGATCATGCACTGATCACGTCTATATCATGCACTGATCACATGACTGCCCATGCACTGATCACGTGGATGATCATACACTAATCATGTGACAGATCATGCACTGATCACGTGGCTGATCATGCACTGATACCGTGACTGAGCATGGACTGATCACATGACTATCATGTAGTGATCACGTGACTTAATGGCGCTGATCATGTGACTGATCATGCGCTGATCATGTTTGCTATCATACACTGATCATGTGCCTCTGGAGGCAATAAACAAAGAGCTGAGTAGGCACGAATCAAACAGTCAGCAGGCAATAATCATGGAACTCAGCTGTGAGGAATCATGCTGCTCAGCTGGCAATAATCAAGCAGCTGAGCAGGCAGGAATTACACAGCACAGCTGGCAATTGTCAAGCAGATGACAGGCAGGAATCGTGCAGCTCAGCTGGCAATTGTCAAGCAGATGAGCAGACACTAATCACGCAGCTCAGCAGGCCCGGATCACGTGACTGAGCATGCACTGTTCACGTGGCTGATCATACACTGATCACGTGATTGATCATGCACTGATCACATGGATATCATGCACTGATCACGTGGCTGATCATACACTGTTCACGTGTCTGACCATGCACTGATCACGTGGCTGATCATACACTGCTCACGTAACTGATCATGCACTGATCACGTGGCTATCATGCACTGAATACGTGGCTGAACATGCACTGTTCACGTGGCTGATCACACACCTGTCACGTGACATAACATGCACTGATCACGTGGCACTCATGCACTGATCACGTGGCTGATCATACTCTGCTCACGTAACTCATCATGCACACATCACGTTTCTATCATGCACTGCTCACGTGGCTCGTCATGGAATGATCACGTAGCTACCATATACTGGTCACGTGACTGATCATGCACAGATCACGTAAATGATCATGCACTGTTCACGTGACTGATCATGTACTGATCACGTGACTGATCATGCACCGATCACGTGGCTGATCATACACTGATCACGTGACTGATCATGCACTGATCACGTGGCTATCATGCACTGATCACGTGGCTGATCATGCAATGATCACGTAGCTACCATGCACTGGTCACGTGACTGATCATGCACTGATCAGGTAATTGATCATGCACTGATCACGTAGCTACCATGCACCGATCACGTGGCTGATCATACACTGATCACGTGACTGATCATGCACTGATCACGTGGCTATCATGCACTGATCACGTGGCTGATCATGCAATGATCACGTAGCTACCATGCACTGGTCACGTGACTGATCATGCACTGATCAGGTAATTGATCATGCACTGATCACGTGACTGATCATGTACTGATCACGTGACTGATCATGCACCGATCACGGGGCTGATCATGCACTTATCACGTAATTGATCATGCACTTATCATTTGGCTGATCATGCACCGATCACGTGGCTGATCGTACACTGATCACGTGACTGATCATGCACTGATCACGTGACTGATCATGCACTGATCACATAATTGATCCTGCACTGATCACATGGCTCATCACGCACTGATCCGGTGCCTGATCACACACGTATCACGTGACTGATCATGTACAGATCACGTGAATAATCATGAAGTGATCACGTGGCTATCCTGCACTGATCACGTGGATATCATGCACTGATCATGTGGCTGATCACACACGTATCACGTGACTGATCATGCACTGATCACGTGGCTATCATGCACTGATCACGTGGCTATCATGCACTGATCACGTGGCTGATCATGCAATGATCACGTAGCTACCATGCACTGGTCACGTGACTGATCATGCACTGATCAGGTGATTGATCATGCACTGATCACGTGACTGATCATGCACAGATCACGTGACTGATCATGCCCTGATCACGTGGCTATCATGCACTGCTCACGTGGCTGATCATGCAATGATCACGCAGCTATCATGTACTGGTCACATGACTGATCATGCACTGATCACGTGGCTATCATGCACTAATTACGTGGCTATCATTCACTGATCACGTGGCTATCATGCACTGATCACGTGGCTGATCATGCAATGATCACGTAGCTACAATGTACTGGTCACGTGACTGATCATGCACTGATCACGTAATTGATCATGCACTGATCACGTGGCTGATCATGCACTGAACACGTGAATAATCATGCACTGATCATGTGGCTATCATGCACTGCTAACTTGGCTGATCATGCAATGATTACGCCGCTACCATGAACTCGTCACGTGACTGATCATGCACTGATGACGTATTTGATCATGCACTGATCATGTGGCTGATCATGCACTGATGATGTAATTGATCATGCACTGATCACGTGGCTGATCACGCAATGATCACGTAGCAACCATGTACTGGTCATGTGACTGATCATGCACTGATCACGTAATTGATCCGGCATTGATCACATGGCTCATCACGCATTCATCCGGTGGGTGATCACACACGTATCACGTGACTGATCATGTACAGATCACGTAAATAATCATGAAGTGATCACGTGGCTATCCTGCACTTATCACGTGGATAACATGCACTGATCACGTGGCTGATCACACACGTATCACGTGACTGATCATGCACTGATCACGTGGCTATCATGCACTGATCACGTGGCTATCATGCACTGATCACGTGGCTGATCATGCAATGATCACGTAGCTACCATGCACCGGTCACGTGACTGATCATGCACTGATCAGGTAACTTATCATGAACTGATCACGTGACTGATCATGCACAGATCACGTGATTGATCATGCACTGATCACGTGGCTATCATGCACTGCTCACGTGGCTGATCATGCAATGATCACGCAGCTACCATGTACTGGTCACATGACTGATCATGCACTGATCAGGTAACTGATCATACACTGATCACGTGATTGATCATGCACTGATCACATGGATATCATGCACTGATCACGTGGCTGATCATACACTGTTCACGTGTCTGACCATGCACTGATCACGTGGCTGATCATACACTGCTCACGTAACTGATCATGCACTGATCACGTGGCTATCATGCACTGAATACGTGGCTGAACATGCACTGTTCACGTGGCTGATCACACACCTGTCACGTGACATAACATGCACTGATCACGTGGCACTCATGCACTGATCACGTGGCTGATCATACTCTGCTCACGTAACTCATCATGCACACATCACGTTTCTATCATGCACTGCTCACGTGGCTCGTCATGGAATGATCACGTAGCTACCATATAGTGGTCACGTGACTGATCATGCACAGATCACGTAAATGATCATGCACTGTTCACGTGACTGATCATGTACTGATCACGTGACTGATCATGCACCGATCACGTGGCTGATCATGCACTGATCACGTAATTGATCATGCACTTATCATTTGGCTGATCATGCACCGATCACGTGGCTGATCGTACACTGATCACGTGACTGATCATGCACTGATCACGTGACTGATCATGCACTGATCACATAATTGATCCTGCACTGATCACATGGCTCATCACGCACTGATCCGGTGGCTGATCACACACGTATCACGTGACTGATCATGTACAGATCACGTGAATAATCATGAAGTGATCACGTGGCTATCCTGCACTGATCACGTGGATATCATGCACTGATCATGTGGCTGATCACACACGTATCACGTGACTGATCATGCACTGATCACGTGGCTATCATGCACCGATCACGTGGCTATCATGCACTGTTCACGTGGTTGATCATGCAATGATCACGTAGCTACCATGCACTGGTCACGTGACTGATCATGCACTGATCAGGTAATTGATCATACACTGATCACGTGATTGATCATGCACTGATCACTTGGATATCATGCACTGATCACGTGGCTGATCATACACTGTTTACCTGTCTGACCATGCACTGATCACGTGGCTGATCATGCACTGATCACGTGGCTGATCATGCACTGATCACGTCACTGATCATGCACTGATCACGTGGCTATCATGCACTGATCACGTGACTGATCATGCACTGATCACGTCGCTGATCATGCACTGATCACGTGGCTGATCATACACTGTTTACCTGTCTGACCATGCACTGATCACGTGGCTGATCATGCACTGATCACGTGGCTGATCATGCACTGATCACGTCACTGATCATGCACTGATCACGTGGCTATCATGCACTGATCACGTGGCTGATCATGCAATGATCACGTAGCTACCATGCACTGGTCACGTGACTGATCATGCACTGATCAGGTAATTGATCATACACTGATCACGTGATTGATCATGCACTGATCACTTGGATATCATGCACTGATCACGTGGCTGATCATACACTGTTTACCTGTCTGACCATGCACTGATCACGTGGCTGATCATGCACTGATCACGTCGCTGATCATGCACTGATCACGTGGCTATCATGCACTGATCACGTGACTGATCATGCACTGATCACGTGACTGACCATGCACTGATCACGTGACTGATCATGCACTGATCACGTGGCTATCATGCACTGATCAGGTAATTGATCATGCACTGATCACGTGACTGATCATGCAATGATCACGCAGCTACCATGTACTGGTCACATGACTGATCATGCACTGATCACATAATTGATCATGCACTGTTCACCTGGCTTATCATGCATTGATCATGTGACTGATCATGTGCTGATCATGTTTGGTGTCACACACTGATCATGTGCCTCTGGAGGCAATGAACATAGAGCTGAGTAGGCAGGAATCAGTCAGCAGGCTATAATCATGGAACTCACCTCTGAGAAATCATGCTGCTCAGCTGGCAATAATCAAGTAGATGAGCAGGCAGGAATTACGCAGCACAGGTGGCAATTGTCAAGGAGATGACAGGCAGGAATCGTGCAGCTCAGCTGGAAATTGTCAAGCAGATGAGCAGACAGTAATCACGCAGCTCAGCAGGCCCTGATCACGTGACTGAGCATGCACTGTTCACGTGGATGATCACACACCTATCACGTGACTGATCATGCACTGATCATGTGACTGATCATGCACTGATGACGTGGCTATAATGCACTGATCACTTGGCTGGACATACACTGATCACGTGCCTGGTCATGCACTGATCACGTGGCTGATCGTGCACTGATCACGTGACTGATCATGCACTGATCTTGTGTCTGATCATGCACTCAACACGTGGCTATCATGCACTGCTCACGTGGCTGATCATGCAGTGATGACGTGGCTATCATGCACTACTCACGTGGCTGATCATGCACTGGTCACGTGGCTGATCATGCCCTGATCAAGTGGCTATCATGCACTGATCACGTGGCTGATCATGCAATGATCATGAAGCTACCATGTACCGTTCACTTGACCGATCATACTCCCATCAGGTGACTGATCATGCACTGATCACGTGGCTATATTGCACTGTTAATGTGGCTGATCATACACTGATCACCTGCCTGGTCATGCACAGATCAGCTGACTAATCATGAACTGATTACGTAGCTATCATGTAATGATCACCTGGCTGATCATGCACTGATCATTTGGCTATCATGCAATGATCACGTGGCTATCATGCACTGATCACGTGGCTCATCATGCACTGATACCGTGACTGAGCATGGACTGATCACATGACTATCATGTAGTGATCACGTGACTTAATGGCGCTGACCATGTGACTGATCATGCGCTGATCATGTTTGCTTTCATACACTGATCATGTGCCTCTGGAGGCAATAAACAAAGAGCTGAGTAGGCACGAATCAAACAGTCAGCAGGCAAAAATCATGGAACTCAGCTGTGAGGAATCATGCTGCTCAGCTGGCAATAATCAAGCAGCTGAGCAGGCAGGAATTACACAGCACAGCTGGCAATTGTCAAGCAGATGACAGGCAGGAATCATGCAGCTCAGCTGGCAATTGTCAAGCAGATGAGCAGACAGGAATCACACAGCTCAGCAGGCCCTGATCAGGTGACTGAGAATGCACTGTTCACGTGGCTGATCATACACTGCTCACGTAACTGATCATGCACTGATCACGTGATTGATCATGCACTGATCACGTGGATATCATGCACTGATCACGTGGCTGATCATGCAGTGATCATGTAGCTACCATATACTGGTCCCGTGAGTGACCATGCACTGATCACGTAATTGATCATGCACTGATCACGTGGCTGATCATGCACTGAACACGTGACTGATCATGCACAGATCACGTGACTGATCATGCACAGATCACGTGACTGATCATGCACTGATCACGTGGCTATCACGCACTGCTCACGTGGCTGATCATGCGATGATCACGCAGCTACCATGTACTGGTCACATGACTGATCATGCACTGATCACGTGACTGATCATGCAGTGATCATGTGGCTATCGTGCACTACTCACGTGGCTCATCATGCAATGATCATGTAGCGACCATGTACAGGTCACGTGAATGATCATACACCCATCAGGTGACTGATCATGCACTGATCACGTGGCTATCATGCACTGATCACGAGACTGATCATGCACTGATCACGTCTATATCATGCACTGATCACATGACTGCCCATGCACTGATCACGTGGATGATCATACACTAATCATGTGACAGATCATGCACTGATCACGTGGCTGATCATGCACTGATACCGTGACTGAGCATGGACTGATTACATGACTATCATGTAGTGATCACGTGACTTAATGGCGCTGATCATGTGACTGATCATGCGCTGATCATGTTTGCTATCATACACTGATCATGTGCCTCTGGAGGCAATAAACAAAGAGCTGAGTAGGCACGAATCATACAGTCAGCAGGCAATAATCATGGAACTCAGCTGTGAGGAATCATGCTGCTCAGCTGGCAATAATCAAGCAGCTGAGCAGGCAGGAATTACACAGCACAGCTGGCAATTGTCAAGCAGATGACAGGCAGGAATCGTGCAGCTCAGCTGGCAATTGTCAAGCAGATGAGCAGACAGTAATCACGCAGCTCAGCAGGCCCTGATCACGTGACTGAGCATGCACTGTTCACCTGGCTGATCATACACTGATCACGTGATTGATCATGCACTGATCACTTGGATATCATGCACTGATCACGTGGCTGATCATACACTGTTAATGTGTCTGACCATGCACTGATCACGTGGCTGATCATACACTGCTCACGTAACTGATCATGCACTGATCACGTGGCTATCATGCACTGAATACGTGGCTGAACATGCGCGGTTCACGTGGCTGATCACACACCTGTCACATGACATATCATGCACTGATCACGTGGCACTTATGCACTGATCACGTGGCTGATCATACTCTGCTCATGTAACTCATCATGCACACATCACGTGGCTATCAGGCACTGCTCACGTGGTTCGTCATGGAATGATCAAGAAGCTACCATATACTGGTCACGTGACTGATCATTCACAGATCACGTAAATGATAATGCACTGTTCACGTGACTGATCATGTACTGATCACGTGACTGGTCATACACTCATCACGGGACTGATCGTGCAGTGATCACGGCGCTATCATGCATTGACTACATGACTCCACATGCACTGATCACGTGGATGATCATGCACTTATCACTTGACTGTCCATGCACAGATCACGTGGATAAACATACACTGACCATGTGACAGGTCATGCAGTGATCACGCGGCTATCATGCACTGCTCACGTGGCTGATCATGCAATGATCACGTAGCTACCATGTACTGGTCACGTGAGTGATCATGCACTGATCACGTAATTGATCATACACTAATCAGGTGACTTATCATGCACTGTTCACGTGACTGATCATGCACTGATCACGTGAGTGATCATGCACTGATCTCGTTGCTATCATACACGGTTCACATGGCTGATCGTGCAATGATCACGTAGCTACCATGTACTGGTCACGTGACTATCATGCACTGATCACGTAATTGATCATGCACTGATCAATTGGCTGATCATAAACTGATCACGTGACTGATCATGCACTGATCACGTGGCTGATCATGCAATGGTCATGTAGCTACCATGTACTGGTCACGTGACTGATCATGCACTGATCACGTAATTGATCATGCACTGATCACGTGGCTGATCATGCACTAATCACGTGACTGGTCATGCACTGATCACGTGGCTGATCATGCACTGATCACGTGACTGATCATGTACTGGTCACGTGGCTATCATGCACTGCTCACGTGGCTGATCATGCGATGTTCACGCAGCTACCATGTACTGGTCACATGACTGATCATGCACTGATCACGTGACTGATCATGCAGTGATCACGTGGTTATCGTGCACTACTCACGTGGCTCATCATGCAATGATCATGTAGCGACCATGTACAGGTCACGTGAATGATCATACACCCATCAGGTGACTTATCATGCACTGCTCACGTGGCTATCATGCACTGATCACGAGACTGATCATGCACTGATTACGTCTATATCATGCACTGATCACATGACTGCCCATGCACTGATCACGTGGATGATCATACACTAATCATGTGACAGATCATGCACTGATCACGTGGCTGATCATACTCTGCTCACGTAACTCATCATGCACACATCACGTTTCTATCATGCACTGCTCACGTGGCTCCTCATGGAATGATCACGTAGCTACCATATACTGGTCACGCGACTGATCATGCACAGATCACGTAAATGATCATGCACTGTTCCCGAGACTGATCATGTACTGATCACGTGACTGATCATGCACTGATCACGTGGCTATCATGCTCTCCTCACGTGGGTGATCATGCAATGATCATGTAGCAACCATGTACTGGTCACCTGACTGATCATGCACTGATCATGTAATTGATCCAGCACTGATCATGTGGCTCATCATGCACTGATCACGTGACTGTTCTCAAACTGATCACTTGACTGATCATGCACTGATCACGTAGGTATCATGCACTGATCACGTGGCTGATCATACACTGTTCACGTGTCTATCATGCAGTGCTCACGTGGCTTATCCTGCAATGATCACGTAGCTTACATGTACTGGTCACGTGACTGATCATGCAATGGTAACGTAATTGATCATGCACTGATCACGTGACTGACATTGTACTGATCACGTGATTGATCATGCACTGATCATGTGTCTATCATGCACTGCTTACGTGGCTGATCATACAATGTTCACATAGCTACCATGTACTGGTCACATGACTGATCATGCACTGATCACGTAATTGATCATGCACTGATCAAGTGGCTGATCATACACAGATCACGTGGCTGATCATGCACTGATCACGTGGCTATCATGCACTGATCACTTGGCTGATCATACACTGATCACGTGACTGATCATGCACTGTTCACGAGACTGATCATGCACTGATCCCGTGGATATCATGCACTGATCACGTGTTTGATCATACACTGTTCACGTGTCTGACCATGCACTGCTCACGTGGCTATTCATACACTGTTCACGTAACTGATCATGCACTGATCACGTGGATATCATGAACTGATCACGTGGCTGAACATGCACTGTTCACGTGGCTTATCACACACCTGTCACGTGACTGATCATGCACTGATCACGTGGCTCTCATGCACTGATCACGTGGCTGATCATATTCTGCTCACATAACTGATCATGCACTGTTCACGAGACTGATCATGCACTGATCCCGTGGATATCATGCACTGATCACGTGTTTGATCATACACTGTTCACGTGTCTGACCATGCACTGCTCACGTGGCTGATCATACACTGTTCACGTAACTGATCATGCACTGATCACGTGGATATCATGAACTGATCACGTGGCTGAACATGCACTGTTCACGTGGCTTATCACACACCTGTCACGTGGCTGATCATGCACTGATCACGTGGCTATCATGCACTGATCACGTGGCTGATCATACACTGATCATGTGACTGATCATGCACTGTTCACGAGACTGATCATGCACTGATCCCGTGGATATCATGCACTGATCACGTGTTTGATCATACACTGTTCACGTGTCTGACCATGCACTGCTCACGTGGCTGATCATACACTGTTCACGTAACTGATCATGCACTGATCACGTGGATATCATGAACTGATCACGTGGCTGAACATGCACTGTTCACGTGGCTTATCACACACCTGTCACGTGACTGATCACACACTGATCACGTGGCTATCATGCACTGCTCACGTGGCAGATCATGCAATGATCACGTAGCAACCATGTACTGGTTACGTGACTGATCATGCACTGATCACGGGGCTGATCACACACGTATCACGTTTCTGATCATGCACTGATCACGTGGCTATCATGCACTGATCACGTGGATATCATGCACGGATCACGTGGCTGATCACACACGTATCACGTGCTTGGTCATGCACTGATCACGTGACTATCATGCACTGATCACGTGGCTATCATTCACTGATCACGTGTCTGACCATGCACTGATCACGTGGCTGATAATACACTGCTCACGTAATTGATCATGCACTGATCATGTGGCTGATCATGCACTGATCACGTGGCTGATCATGCACTGATCACGTGACTGATCATGCACTGATCACGTGACTGATCATGCACTGATCACGTGGCTATCATGCACTGATCACTTGGCTGGTCATACACTGATCACGCAGCTACCATATACTGGTCACGTGACTGATCATGCACTGATGACGTAATTGATCATGCACTGATCATGTGGCTGATCATGCACTGATCACTTGACTGATCATGCACTGATCACGTGACTTATCATGCACTGATCACGTGGCTATCATACACTGATCACATGGCTGGTCATACACTGATCACTTGCCTGGTCATGCACAGATTACATGACTGATCATGCCCTGATCACGTCACTGATCATGCACTGATCACGTGGCTATCATGCACTACTCAAGTGGCTGATCATGCAATGATCATGTAGCTACCATATATCAGTCACGTGACTGATCATACACCCATCAGGTGACTGATCATGCACTGATCACGTGGCTATCATGCACTGTTCACGTGGCTGATCATACACTGATCACCTGCATGGTCATGCACAGATCACGTGACTAATCATGAACTGATCACGTAGCAATCATTCACTGATCACCTGGCTGATCATGCACTGATCACGTGGCTATCATGCAATGATCACGTGGCTATCATGCACTTATCACGTGGCTGATCATGCACTGATACCGTGACTGAGCATGGACTGATCACATGACTATCATGTAGTGATCACGTGACTTAAAGGCGCGGATCATGTGACTGATCATGCGCTGAGCATGTTTGCTATCATACACTGATCATGTGCCTCTGGAGGCAATAAACAAAGAGCTGAGTAGGCATAAATCAAACACTCAGCAGGCAATAATCATGGAACTCAGCTGTGAGCAATCATGCTGCTCAGCTGGCAATAATCAAGCAGCTGAGCAGGCAGGAATTACACAGCACAGCTGGCAATTGTCAAGCAGATGACAGGCAGGAATCATGCAGCTCAGCTGGCAATTGTCAAGCAGATGAGCAGACAGGAATCACGCAGCTCAGCAGGCTCTGATCACGTGACTGAGCATGCACTGTTCACCTGGCTGATCATACACTGATCACGTGATTGATCAAGCACTGATCACTTGGATATCATGCACTGATCACGTGGCTAATCATACACTGTTCACGTGTCTGACCATGCACTGATCACGTGGCTGATCATTCACTGATAACGTGACGATCATGCACTGATCACGTGGCTATCATGCACTGATCACTTGGCTGGTCATACTGATCAGGTGCCTCGTCATGCACTGATCACGTGGCTGATCATACACTGTTTACCTGTCTGACCATGCACTGATCACGTGGCTGACCATGCACTGATCACGTGGCTGATCATGCACTGATCACGTCACTGATCATGCACTGATCACGTGGCTATCATGCACTGATCACGTGGCTGATCATGCAATGATCACGTAGCTACCATGCACTGGTCACGTGACTGATCATGCACTGATCAGGTAATTGATCATACACTGATCACGTGATTGATCATGCACTGATCACTTGGATATCATGCACTGATCACGTGGCTGATCATACACTGTTTACCTGTCTGACCATGCACTGATCACGTGGCTGATCATGCACTGATCACGTCGCTGATCATGCACTGATCACGTGGCTATCATGCACTGATCACGTGACTGATCATGCACTGATCACGTGACTGACCATGCACTGATCACGTGACTGATCATGCACTGATCACGTGGCTATCATGCACTGATCAGGTAATTGATCATGCACTGATCACGTGACTGATCATGCAATGATCACGCAGCTACCATGTACTGGTCACATGACTGATCATGCACTGATCACATAATTGATCATGCACTGTTCACCTGGCTTATCATGCATTGATCATGTGACTGATCATGTGCTGATCATGTTTGGTGTCACACACTGATCATGTGCCTCTGGAGGCAATGAACATAGAACTGAGTAGGCAGGAATCAGTCAGCAGGCTATAATCATGGAACTCACCTCTGAGAAATCATGCTGCTCAGCTGGCAATAATCAAGTAGATGAGCAGGCAGGAATTACGCAGCACAGGTGGCAATTGTCAAGGAGATGACAGGCAGGAATCGTGCAGCTCAGCTGGAAATTGTCAAGCAGATGAGCAGACAGTAATCACGCAGCTCAGCAGGCCCTGATCACGTGACTGAGCATGCACTGTTCACGTGGATGATCACACACCTATCACGTGACTGATCATGCACTGATCATGTGACTGATCATGCACTGATGACGTGGCTATAATGCACTGATCACTTGGCTGGACATACACTGATCACGTGCCTGGTCATGCACTGATCACGTGGCTGATCGTGCACTGATCACGTGACTGATCATGCACTGATCTTGTGTCTGATCATGCACTCAACACGTGGCTATCATGCACTGCTCACGTGGCTGATCATGCAGTGATGACGTGGCTATCATGCACTACTCACGTGGCTGATCATGCACTGGTCACGTGGCTGATCATGCCCTGATCAAGTGGCTATCATGCACTGATCACGTGGCTGATCATGCAATGATCATGAAGCTACCATGTACCGTTCACTTGACCGATCATACTCCCATCAGGTGACTGATCATGCACTGATCACGTGGCTATATTGCACTGTTAATGTGGCTGATCATACACTGATCACCTGCCTGGTCATGCACAGATCAGCTGACTAATCATGAACTGATTACGTAGCTATCATGTAATGATCACCTGGCTGATCATGCACTGATCATTTGGCTATCATGCAATGATCACGTGGCTATCATGCACTGATCACGTGGCTCATCATGCACTGATACCGTGACTGAGCATGGACTGATCACATGACTATCATGTAGTGATCACGTGACTTAATGGCGCTGACCATGTGACTGATCATGCGCTGATCATGTTTGCTTTCATACACTGATCATGTGCCTCTGGAGGCAATAAACAAAGAGCTGAGTAGGCACGAATCAAACAGTCAGCAGGCAAAAATCATGGAACTCAGCTGTGAGGAATCATGCTGCTCAGCTGGCAATAATCAAGCAGCTGAGCAGGCAGGAATTACACAGCACAGCTGGCAATTGTCAAGCAGATGACAGGCAGGAATCATGCAGCTCAGCTGGCAATTGTCAAGCAGATGAGCAGACAGGAATCACACAGCTCAGCAGGCCCTGATCAGGTGACTGAGAATGCACTGTTCACGTGGCTGATCATACACTGCTCACGTAACTGATCATGCACTGATCACGTGATTGATCATGCACTGATCACGTGGATATCATGCACTGATCACGTGGCTGATCATGCAGTGATCATGTAGCTACCATATACTGGTCCCGTGAGTGACCATGCACTGATCACGTAATTGATCATGCACTGATCACGTGGCTGATCATGCACTGAACACGTGACTGATCATGCACAGATCACGTGACTGATCATGCACAGATCACGTGACTGATCATGCACTGATCACGTGGCTATCACGCACTGCTCACGTGGCTGATCATGCGATGATCACGCAGCTACCATGTACTGGTCACATGACTGATCATGCACTGATCACGTGACTGATCATGCAGTGATCATGTGGCTATCGTGCACTACTCACGTGGCTCATCATGCAATGATCATGTAGCGACCATGTACAGGTCACGTGAATGATCATACACCCATCAGGTGACTGATCATGCACTGATCACGTGGCTATCATGCACTGATCACGAGACTGATCATGCACTGATCACGTCTATATCATGCACTGATCACATGACTGCCCATGCACTGATCACGTGGATGATCATACACTAATCATGTGACAGATCATGCACTGATCACGTGGCTGATCATGCACTGATACCGTGACTGAGCATGGACTGATTACATGACTATCATGTAGTGATCACGTGACTTAATGGCGCTGATCATGTGACTGATCATGCGCTGATCATGTTTGCTATCATACACTGATCATGTGCCTCTGGAGGCAATAAACAAAGAGCTGAGTAGGCACGAATCATACAGTCAGCAGGCAATAATCATGGAACTCAGCTGTGAGGAATCATGCTGCTCAGCTGGCAATAATCAAGCAGCTGAGCAGGCAGGAATTACACAGCACAGCTGGCAATTGTCAAGCAGATGACAGGCAGGAATCGTGCAGCTCAGCTGGCAATTGTCAAGCAGATGAGCAGACAGTAATCACGCAGCTCAGCAGGCCCTGATCACGTGACTGAGCATGCACTGTTCACCTGGCTGATCATACACTGATCACGTGATTGATCATGCACTGATCACTTGGATATCATGCACTGATCACGTGGCTGATCATACACTGTTAATGTGTCTGACCATGCACTGATCACGTGGCTGATCATACACTGCTCACGTAACTGATCATGCACTGATCACGTGGCTATCATGCACTGAATACGTGGCTGAACATGCGCGGTTCACGTGGCTGATCACACACCTGTCACATGACATATCATGCACTGATCACGTGGCACTTATGCACTGATCACGTGGCTGATCATACTCTGCTCATGTAACTCATCATGCACACATCACGTGGCTATCAGGCACTGCTCACGTGGTTCGTCATGGAATGATCAAGAAGCTACCATATACTGGTCACGTGACTGATCATTCACAGATCACGTAAATGATAATGCACTGTTCACGTGACTGATCATGTACTGATCACGTGACTGGTCATACACTCATCACGGGACTGATCGTGCAGTGATCACGGCGCTATCATGCATTGACTACATGACTCCACATGCACTGATCACGTGGATGATCATGCACTTATCACTTGACTGTCCATGCACAGATCACGTGGATAAACATACACTGACCATGTGACAGGTCATGCAGTGATCACGCGGCTATCATGCACTGCTCACGTGGCTGATCATGCAATGATCACGTAGCTACCATGTACTGGTCACGTGAGTGATCATGCACTGATCACGTAATTGATCATACACTAATCAGGTGACTTATCATGCACTGTTCACGTGACTGATCATGCACTGATCACGTGAGTGATCATGCACTGATCTCGTTGCTATCATACACGGTTCACATGGCTGATCGTGCAATGATCACGTAGCTACCATGTACTGGTCACGTGACTATCATGCACTGATCACGTAATTGATCATGCACTGATCAATTGGCTGATCATAAACTGATCACGTGACTGATCATGCACTGATCACGTGGCTGATCATGCAATGGTCATGTAGCTACCATGTACTGGTCACGTGACTGATCATGCACTGATCACGTAATTGATCATGCACTGATCACGTGGCTGATCATGCACTAATCACGTGACTGGTCATGCACTGATCACGTGGCTGATCATGCACTGATCACGTGACTGATCATGTACTGGTCACGTGGCTATCACGCACTGCTCACGTGGCTGATCATGCGATGTTCACGCAGCTACCATGTACTGGTCACATGACTGATCATGCACTGATCACGTGACTGATCATGCAGTGATCACGTGGTTATCGTGCACTACTCACGTGGCTCATCATGCAATGATCATGTAGCGACCATGTACAGGTCACGTGAATGATCATACACCCATCAGGTGACTTATCATGCACTGATCACGTGGCTATCATGCACTGATCACGAGACTGATCATGCACTGATTACGTCTATATCATGCACTGATCACATGACTGCCCATGCACTGATCACGTGGATGATCATACACTAATCATGTGACAGATCATGCACTGATCACGTGGCTGATCATACTCTGCTCACGTAACTCATCATGCACACATCACGTTTCTATCATGCACTGCTCACGTGGCTCCTCATGGAATGATCACGTAGCTACCATATACTGGTCACGCGACTGATCATGCACAGATCACGTAAATGATCATGCACTGTTCCCGAGACTGATCATGTACTGATCACGTGACTGATCATGCACTGATCACGTGGCTATCATGCTCTCCTCACGTGGGTGATCATGCAATGATCATGTAGCAACCATGTACTGGTCACCTGACTGATCATGCACTGATCATGTAATTGATCCAGCACTGATCATGTGGCTCATCATGCACTGATCACGTGACTGTTCTCAAACTGATCACTTGACTGATCATGCACTGATCACGTAGGTATCATGCACTGATCACGTGGCTGATCATACACTGTTCACGTGTCTATCATGCAGTGCTCACGTGGCTTATCCTGCAATGATCACGTAGCTTACATGTACTGGTCACGTGACTGATCATGCAATGGTAACGTAATTGATCATGCACTGATCACGTGACTGACATTGTACTGATCACGTGATTGATCATGCACTGATCATGTGTCTATCATGCACTGCTTACGTGGCTGATCATACAATGTTCACATAGCTACCATGTACTGGTCACATGACTGATCATGCACTGATCACGTAATTGATCATGCACTGATCAAGTGGCTGATCATACACAGATCACGTGGCTGATCATGCACTGATCACGTGGCTATCATGCACTGATCACTTGGCTGATCATACACTGATCACGTGACTGATCATGCACTGTTCACGAGACTGATCATGCACTGATCCCGTGGATATCATGCACTGATCACGTGTTTGATCATACACTGTTCACGTGTCTGACCATGCACTGCTCACGTGGCTATTCATACACTGTTCACGTAACTGATCATGCACTGATCACGTGGATATCATGAACTGATCACGTGGCTGAACATGCACTGTTCACGTGGCTTATCACACACCTGTCACGTGACTGATCATGCACTGATCACGTGGCTCTCATGCACTGATCACGTGGCTGATCATATTCTGCTCACATAACTGATCATGCACTGTTCACGAGACTGATCATGCACTGATCCCGTGGATATCATGCACTGATCACGTGTTTGATCATACACTGTTCACGTGTCTGACCATGCACTGCTCACGTGGCTGATCATACACTGTTCACGTAACTGATCATGCACTGATCACGTGGATATCATGAACTGATCACGTGGCTGAACATGCACTGTTCACGTGGCTTATCACACACCTGTCACGTGGCTGATCATGCACTGATCACGTGGCTATCATGCACTGATCACGTGGCTGATCATACACTGATCATGTGACTGATCATGCACTGTTCACGAGACTGATCATGCACTGATCCCGTGGATATCATGCACTGATCACGTGTTTGATCATACACTGTTCACGTGTCTGACCATGCACTGCTCACGTGGCTGATCATACACTGTTCACGTAACTGATCATGCACTGATCACGTGGATATCATGAACTGATCACGTGGCTGAACATGCACTGTTCACGTGGCTTATCACACACCTGTCACGTGACTGATCACACACTGATCACGTGGCTATCATGCACTGCTCACGTGGCAGATCATGCAATGATCACGTAGCAACCATGTACTGGTTACGTGACTGATCATGCACTGATCACGGGGCTGATCACACACGTATCACGTTTCTGATCATGCACTGATCACGTGGCTATCATGCACTGATCACGTGGATATCATGCACGGATCACGTGGCTGATCACACACGTATCACGTGCTTGGTCATGCACTGATCACGTGACTATCATGCACTGATCACGTGGCTATCATTCACTGATCACGTGTCTGACCATGCACTGATCACGTGGCTGATAATACACTGCTCACGTAATTGATCATGCACTGATCATGTGGCTGATCATGCACTGATCACGTGGCTGATCATGCACTGATCACGTGACTGATCATGCACTGATCACGTGACTGATCATGCACTGATCACGTGGCTATCATGCACTGATCACTTGGCTGGTCATACACTGATCACGCAGCTACCATATACTGGTCACGTGACTGATCATGCACTGATGACGTAATTGATCATGCACTGATCATGTGGCTGATCATGCACTGATCACTTGACTGATCATGCACTGATCACGTGACTTATCATGCACTGATCACGTGGCTATCATACACTGATCACATGGCTGGTCATACACTGATCACTTGCCTGGTCATGCACAGATTACATGACTGATCATGCCCTGATCACGTCACTGATCATGCACTGATCACGTGGCTATCATGCACTACTCAAGTGGCTGATCATGCAATGATCATGTAGCTACCATATATCGGTCACGTGACTGATCATACACCCATCAGGTGACTGATCATGCACTGATCACGTGGCTATCATGCACTGTTCACGTGGCTGATCATACACTGATCACCTGCATGGTCATGCACAGATCACGTGACTAATCATGAACTGATCACGTAGCAATCATTCACTGATCACCTGGCTGATCATGCACTGATCACATGGCTATCATGCAATGATCACGTGGCTATCATGCACTTATCACGTGGCTGATCATGCACTGATACCGTGACTGAGCATGGACTGATCACATGACTATCATGTAGTGATCACGTGACTTAAAGGCGCGGATCATGTGACTGATCATGCGCTGAGCATGTTTGCTATCATACACTGATCATGTGCCTCTGGAGGCAATAAACAAAGAGCTGAGTAGGCATAAATCAAACAGTCAGCAGGCAATAATCATGGAACTCAGCTGTGAGGAATCATGCTGCTCAGCTGGCAATAATCAAGCAGCTGAGCAGGCAGGAATTACACAGCACAGCTGGCAATTGTCAAGCAGATGACAGGCAGGAATCATGCAGCTCAGCTGGCAATTGTCAAGCAGATGAGCAGACAGGAATCACGCAGCTCAGCAGGCTCTGATCACGTGACTGAGCATGCACTGTTCACCTGGCTGATCATACACTGATCACGTGATTGATCAAGCACTGATCACTTGGATATCATGCACTGATCACGTGGCTAATCATACACTGTTCACGTGTCTGACCATGCACTGATCACGTGGCTGATCATTCACTGATAACGTGACGATCATGCACTGATCACGTGGCTATCATGCACTGATCACTTGGCTGGTCATACTGATCAGGTGCCTCGTCAGGCACTGATCACGTGGCTGATCATGCACTGATCACGTGACTGATCATGCACTGATCACTTGGCTATCATGCAGTGATCACGTGGCTATCATGCACAGATCACATGGCTGATCATGCAATGTTCACGTAGCTACCATATACTGTTCACGTGACTGATCATGCACTGATCATGTGGCTGATCATGCACTGATGACGTGACTGATCATGCACTGTTCACGAGACTCATCATGCCCAGATCACGTGGATATCATGCACTGATCACGTGTTTGATCATACACTGTTCACGTGTCTGACCATGCACTGCTCACGTGGCTGGTCATATACTGTTCACGTAACTGATCATGCACTGATCACGTGGATATCATGCACTGATCACGTGGCTGAACATGCACTGTTCACGTGGCTTACCACACACCTGTCACGTGACTGAACATGCACTGATCACGTGGCACTCATGCACTGATAACGTGGCTGATCATACTCTGCTCACGTAACTGATCATGCACACATCACGTGGCTATCATGCACTTCTCACCTGGCTGGTCATACAATGTTCCCATAGCTACCATATACTGGTCACGTGACTGATCATGCTCAGATCACATAAATGATCAAGCACTGTTCAGTTGACTGATCATGTACTGATCACGTGACTGATCATGCACTGATCACGTGGCTATCATGCACTGCTCACGTGGTTGATTATGCAATGATCACGTAGCAACCATGTACTGGTCACGTGACTGATCATGCCCTGATCACGTAATTAATCCTGCACTGATCACCTGACTCATCATGCACTGATCACGTGGATGATCATGCAGTTATCACCTGACTGCCCATGCACTGATCACGTGGATAAACATACACTGACCATGTGACAGATCACGCACTGATCACGTGGCTATCATGCACGGCTCACGCGGCTGTTCATGCAATGATCACGTAGCTACCATGTACTGGTCACGTGAGTGATCATGCACTAATCACATAAATGATCACGCACTGATCAGTTGACTTATCATGCACTGTTCACGTGAGTGATCATGCACTGATCACGTGACTGATCATGCACGGCTCATGTGGCTGATCATGCAATGATCACCGAGCTACCATATACTGGTCAAGTGACTGATCATGCACTGATCACGTAATTCATCATGCAGTGTTCATGTGGCTGATCATGCACTGATCACGTGGCTAATCATCCACTGATCACGTGACTGATCATGGACTGATCACGTGACTGATCATGCACTGATCAGTGGCTACCATGCACTGATCACTTGGCTTGGTCATACACTGATCACATTCCTGGTCATGCCACAGATTACATGACTGATCATGCACTGAACACGTGACTGATCATGCCACTGATCACGTGGCTATCATGCACTACTCACGTGGGCTGATCATGCAATGATCATGTAGCTACCATGTACCGGTCAGGTGAGTGATCATAACCATCAGGTTTGGACGGATCATGCACTGATCACGTGCTGTCATACCTGATCACCTGCCTGGTCATGCACAAGATCACGTTTGACAAATCATGATCTGATCACAACGCTATCATGAACTGGATCACCTGGCCTTGATCATGCATGATCAACGTGGCTATCATGCCACTGCTCAGCGCGCTGTTCATTGCAATGATTCACGTAGCTACCATTATCTGTCACGTGATGATCATGCACTGACACTCAATTGATCATGCAACTGATCATTGGCTGATCATGCACTGAATCACGTGGCCTGATCGTACACTGATCACGTAACTGATCATGCACTGATCACGTGACTTTGATCATTGCAGCTGATCACGTGGCTTTATGCACTGATCACTTTGGCTGGACATACACTGATCACGTGCGTGGTCATGGCCACTGATCATCGTGGCTCATCAATAACGCGATCACATGACCTGATATACACTGATCTAGTGTCTGATCATGCACTGATCACTGGCTCTCATGCCTGCTCACGTGGCTATCATCAATAATCACGCAGTATCCATGTACTGGTCACATGGATGATCATGCACTGAATTACGTGACTGATATGCAGTTGATCACGTGGCCTATCGTGCACTACTCACGTGTGATCAATGGCAATGATCATGTAAGCCCTACCATGATCAGGTCACTTTTTGGGAAAAAAATGATTCTACACACCATCAGGTTGACTGATCATCCACTGATCCAACGTGGCCATTATGCCACTGATTCACGAGACTGATTACATGCACCTGATTACGTCTATGATCATGCACTGATCACATGACTGCCCACTGCACTGATGCACCTGGATGATTCATACACTAATCATGTGACTGATCATCCACTGATCACGTTGCTGATATGCATGGAGATACTGGCTTATCACGCACTGATCCGGTTGGCTTGATCACACGTTTCAGGTGACTGATCATGTACAGATCACGTGACTTAATCATATGAAATGATCACGCTGGCTATCCTGCACTGATCACGTAGCTGATCACACCGTATATCTCTCTCCTTTT
>NW_020191417.1:0-69472 GCF_002263795.3 Bos taurus
ATCACTGCATGATTCAGTCACGTGATCAGTGCATGATCAGTCACGTTATCAGTGTATGATCAGCCACGTGATCAGTGCATGATGAGCCAAATGATCAGTGCATGATCAATTACGTGATCAGTGCATGATCAGCCACGTGATTAGTGCATGATCAGTCACGTGATCAGTGCATGGTCAGTCACGTAAACAGTGCATGATCATCCACGTGATCAGTGCATGTGGAGCATGTACAATGCATGATAGCACCGTGATCAGTGCACGATCAGTCCCGTGATGAGTGTATGATCAGCAAACTGATCAGTGCAAGATAGCTACATGATCAGTGCATGATCAGCCACGTCATCAGTGCATGATAGCCACGTTAAGCAGTGCTACAATTACATGATCAGTGCATGCGCATTCGCACGTGATCAGTGCATGATAGCCACGTGATCAGTGCATGATCATTCACGTTGATATGTGTGTGATCAGCCACGTGAACAGTTTGGGATGCTCAGTCACGTGGTAAGTCCTGCTGAGCTGCGTGATTACTGTCTGCTCATCTGCTTGACAATTGCCAGCTGAGCTGTTACGATTCCTGCCTGTCATCTCCTTGACAATTGCCACCTGTGCTGCGTAATTCCTGCTGCTCATTCTACTTGATTATTGCCAGGTGAGCAGCATGATTTCTCAAAACTGAGTTCCATGATTATAGCCTGCTCGACAGATTCCTGCCTACTCAGCTCTTTGTTCACTGCCTGCAGATGCACATGATCAGTGTGTGGACACCAAACATGATCAGCACATGGATCAGTCACATGATCAATGCATGATAAGCCAGGTGATCAGTGCATGATCAATTACGTGATCATTGCATGATGAGCCACGTGAGCAGTGCATGATAGCCACGTGATCAGTGCATGTCACTCACGTGATCAGTGCATGATCAGTTCACGTTTTCAGTGCAAGATCAGCCACGTGATCAGTGCATGATCATTACGTGATCAGTGCATGATATCCACGTGTCAGTGCATGATCAATCACGTGATCAGTGCCTGCTGAGCTGCGTGATTACTGTCGCTCATCTGCTTGACAATTGGCAGCTGAGCTGCACGATTCCTGCCTGTCATCTGCTTGACAATTGCCAGCCTGTGCTGCGTAATTCCTGCCTGCTCAGCTGCTTGATTATTGCCAGCTGAGCAGCATGATTCCTTCAACATGAGTTCCATGATTATAGCCTGCTGACAGATTCCTGCCTACTCAGCTCTTTGTTTATTGCCTCCAGAGGCACATGATCAGTGTATGATAGCAAACATGATCAGCACATGATCAGTCACATGATCAGCGCCATTAAGTCACGTGATTACTACATGATAGTTATGTGATCAGTCCATGCTCAGTCACGGTATCAGTGCATGATTAGCCACGTGATCAGTGCATGTTCAGCCAGGTGATTCAGTACATGATCTGTCACATGATTAGTCTATAATCATCCACGTGATCAGTCATGGGCAGTCATGTGATCAGTGCATGATATAGACGTGATCAGTGCATGATCAGTCTCGTGATCAGTGCATGATAGCCACGTGATCACTTGCATGATCAGTCACATGATTCAGTGCATGATCAGTCATGTGACCAGTACATGTAGCTGCATGATCATCGCGCATGATCAGCCACGTGAGCAAGTGGCATGATAGCCACGTGAGGCAGTGCATGATCAGACACACACGGTCAGTGCATGATCAGTCACATGATCAGTGCATGATCAGCCACGTGATCAGTGCATGACCAGGCACGTGATCAGTGTATGTTCAGCCCAAGGTGATCAGTGCATGATAGCCACGTGAGGTGCCATGATCAGTCAGTGATCAGTGCATGATCAGTCACGTGATCAGTGTATGTTCAGCAAGTGATCAGTGCATGATAGCCACGTGATCAGTGCATGTTCAGTCACGTGATCAGTGGCATGGTCAGTCACGTGATCAGTGCATGATCATCCACGTGATCAGTGCATGGGAGTCATGCAATCAATGCATGATAGCGCCTTGATCAGTGCACGATCAGTCCCGTGATGAGTGTATGATCAGCCAAGGGATCAGTGCAAGATAGCTACGTGATCAGTGCATGATCAGTCACCTGATGGGTGTATGATCATTCACGTGACCTGTACATGGTAGCTACATAATCATTGCATGATCAGCCACGTGAGTAGTGCATTGATAGCCCAAGTGAATCACTGCATGATCAGTCACGCGATCAGTGCATGATCAGTCATGTGACCAGTACATGGTAGCTGTGTGATCATCGCATGATCAGCCACGTGAGCAGTGCATGATAGCCACGTGATCAGTGCATGATCAGACTCGAGATCAGTGCATGATCAGTCACGTTATCAGTGCATGATCAGTCTCGTGATCAGTGCATGATAGCCACGTGATCAGTGCATGATCAGTCACCTGAGGGGTGTATGATCATTCACGTGACCTGTACATGGTAGCTACATGATCATTGCATGATCAGCCACGTGAGTAGTGCATGATAGCCAAGTGATCACTGCATGATCAGTCACCGCGATCAGTGCATGATCAGTCATGTGACCAGTACATGGTTAGCTGTGTGATCATCGCATGATCAGCCACGGGAGCAGTGCATGATAGCCACGTGATCAGTGCATGATCAGACTCGAGATCAGGCATGATCAGTCACGTGATCAGTGCATTGATCAGCCAGGTGATCAGTGCATGACCAGGCACGTGATCAGTGTATGTCCAGCCAAGTGATCAGTGCATTATAGCCACGTGATCAGTGCATGATCAGTCACGTGATCAGTGCATGATCAGTCACATGATCAATGTATGATCAGACTCGAGATCAGTGCATGATGATCCAGTGACGTGATGAGTGCATGATCAGTCATGTAATCTGTGCATGACCAGTCACGTGATCAGTGATGACCAGCCATGTGATCAGTGCCATGATAGCCACGTGATTCAGTGCATGATCAGTTCACGTATCAATGTATGATCATCTCGAGATCAGTGCATGATCAGTCACGTATCAGTGCATGATCAGCCAGGTGATCAGTGCATGACCAGGCACGTGATCAGTGTATGACCAGCCATGTGATCAGTGCATGATAGCCACGTGATCAGTGCATGATAAGTCACGTGATCAGTGCATGATCAGTCACGTGTTCAGTGCATGATCAGCCAATGATCAGTGCATGATCAGTCACGTGACCAGCACATGGTAGCTGCGTGATCAGTGTATGACCAGCCAAGTGATCAGTGCATGATAGCCACGTGATCAGTGCATGATCAGTCACGTGATCAGTGCCATGATCAGCCACAATGATCAGTGCATGATCCAGTCACGTGACCAGTACATGGTAGCTGCGAGATCATTCATGATCAACCACAGTTAACAGTGCATGGATAGCCACGTGATCAGTGCTTGATCACCCACATGATCAGTGCATGATCAATTACGTGATCAGTGCAAGATCAGTCACGTGACCAGTACATGGTAGCTACGTGATCAGTGCATGATAGCCACGTGATCAGTGCATGATCATTCACGTGGATGTAACATGTGTGATCAGCCACGTGAATCGTGCATGATATCCACGTGATCAGTGCATGATCAGTCACGTGACAGGTGTGTGATAAGCATGTGAACAGTGCATGTTCAGCCATGTGATCAGTGCATGATATCACGTGATCAGTGCATGATATCCACGTGATCAGTGCATGATCAGTCTCGTGAACAGTGCATGATCAGTCACGTAATCAGTGCATGATAGCCACGTGATCAGTGCATGATCAGTCACGTGATACGTGTGTGATCAGCCACGTGATCAGTGCATGATGAGTCAGGTGATCAGTGCAGGATTAATTACGTGATCAGTGCATGATCAGTCACGTGACCAGTGCATGGTAGCTACGTGATCATTGCATGTCCAGCCACGTGATCAGTGCATGATAGCCACGTGATCAGTGCATGATAGCCACGTGATCAGTGCATGATCAGTCACGTGATACGTGTGTGATCAGCCAACGTGATCAGTGCATGTTATGCACGTGATCAGTGCAGGATAGCCACGTGATCACTTCATGATATTACGTGATCTGTACATGATCAGTCACGTGATACGTGTGTGATCAGCCACCGAATCAAGTGCGTGATGAGCCATGGATCAGTGCAGCATCAATTACGTGATCAGTGCATGATCAGTCACATGACCAGTACATGGTAGCTACGTGAACATTGCGTGATCAGCCTGATAGTGGCATGATAGCTACGTGATCAGTGCATGATAGCCACATGATCAGTGCATGAGAGCCACGTGATCAGTGCATGATCAGTCACGTGATACACGTGTGATCAGCCACGTGATCAGTGCATGATGAGCCACGTGATCAGTGCAGGATCAATTACGTGATCAGTGCATGATCAGTCCCACGTGACCAGTAATGGTTGCTATGTGATCCTTGCATGAATCAGCCACGTGAGCAGAGCATGATAGGCACGTGATCAGAGCATGATCAGTCACGTGATCAGTTCATGATCATTCACTTGAACAGTGCATGATCATTAACGTGATCTGTGCATGATCAGTCACGTGACCAGTATATGGTAGCTATGTGATCATTCCATGACGAGCCACGTGAGGCAGTGCATGATAGCCACGTGATGTGTGCATGATCAGTTACGTGAGCAGAGTATGATCAGCCACGGTGATCAGTGCATGAGTTTCCACGTGAACAGTGCATGTTCAGCCACGTGATCAGTGCATGATAGCCACGTGGATCAGTGCATGATCAGTTACCTGAGCAGTGTATGATCAGCCACGTGATCAGTGCATGCCCAGGCACGTGATCAGTGTATGTCCAGCCAAGTGATCAGTGCATGATAGCCACGTGAGCAGTGCATGATAGCCACGTGATGTGTGCATGATCAGTTACGTGAGCAGAGTATGGTCAGCCACGTGGTCAGTGCATGAGTGCCAACGTGAAAAGTGCATGATCAGTCATGTGATCAGTGTATGACCAGCCAAGTGATCAGTGCAGGATAGCCACGTGATCACTGCATGATCCAGTCACGTGATCAGTTGCATGATCAGTCACGTGATCAGTGTATGATCAGCCACGTGATCAGTGCATTGATGAAGCCAAATGATCAGTGCATGATCAATTACGTGATCAGTTGCATGATCAGCCACGTGATTAGTGCATGATCAGTCACGTGATCAGTGCATGGTCAGTTCACGTAAACAGTGCATGATCATCCACGTGATCAGTGCATGTGGAGCATGTAGACAATGCATGATAGCACCGTGATCAGTGCACGATCAGTCCCGTGATGAGTGTATGATCAGCAAACTGATCAGTGCAAGATAGCTACATGATCAGTGCATGATCAGCCACGTCATCAGTGCATGATAGCCACGTAAGCAGTGCATACAATTACATGATCAGTGCATGCGCAATCACGTGATCAGTGCATGATAGCCACGTGATCAGTGCATGATCATTCACGTGATATGTGTGTGATCAGCCACGTGAACAGTGCATGCTCAGTCACGTGGTAAGTCCTGCTGAGCCTGCGTGATTACTGTCTGCTCATCTGCTTGACAATTGCCAGCTGAGCTGTACGATTCCTGCCTGTCATCTCCTTGACAATTGCCACCTGTGCTGCCGTAATTCCTGCCTGCTCATCTACTTGATTATTGCCAGGTGAGCAGCATGATTTCTCAAAACTGAGTTCCATGATTATAGCCTGCTGACAGATTCCTGCCTACTCAGCTCTTTGTTCATTGCCTGCAGATGCACATGATCAGTGTGTGACACCAAACATGATCAGCACATGATCAGTCACATGATCAATGCATGATAAGCCAGGTGATCAGTGCATGATCAATTACATCATTAATGAGACCACGTGATCAGTGCATGATGAGCCACGTGAGCAGTGCATGATCATTCACGTGATATGTGTTGTGAATCAGCCACGTGAACAGTGCATGCTCAGTCACGTAGGTAAGTCCTGCTGAGCTGCGTGATTTACTGGTCTGCCTCATCTGCTTGACAATTGCCAGCTGAGCTGTACGATTCCTGCCTGTCATCTCCTTGACAATTGCCACCTGTGCTGGCGTAATTCCTGCCTGCTCATCTACTTGATTATTGCCAGGTGAGCAGCATGATTTCTCAAACTGAGTTTCCATGATTATAGCCTGCTGAAGATTCCTGCCTACTCAGCTCTTTGTTCATTGCTGCAGAGCACATGATCAGTGTGTGACACCAAACATGATCAGCACATGATCAGTCACATGATCAATGCACTCACTCACGTGATCAGTTCATGATCAGTCACGTTTTCAGTGCAAGATCAGCCACGTGATCAGTGCATGATCAATTACGTGATCAGTGCATGATATCCACGTGTTCAGTGCATGATCAATCACGTGATCAGTGCCTGCTGAGCTGCGTGATTACTGTCTGCTCATCTGCTTGACAATTGGCAGCTGAGCTGCCACGATTCCCTGCCTGTCATCTGCTTGACAATTGCCAGCTGTGCTGCCGTGAATTCCTGCTGCTCAGGCTGCTTGATTATTGGCCAGCCTGAGCAGCAATGATTCCTCCACATGGAGTTCCATGATTATTGCCTGCTGACTGTTTGATTCGTGCCTACTCAGCTCTTTGTTTATTGCCCCAGAGCACATGATCAGTGTATGAATAGCAAACATGATCAGCACATGATCCAGTCACATGATCAGCGCCATTAAGTCACGTGATTACTACATGATAGTTATGTGATCAGTCCATGCTCAGTCACGGTATCAGTGCATGATCAGCCACGGTGATCAGTGCATGATCAGCCAGGTGATCAGTACATGATCCTGTCACATGATTAGTCTATAATCATCCACGTGATCAGTGCATGGGGCAGTCATGTGATCAGTGCATGATATAGACGTGATCAGTGCATGATCAGTCTCGTGATCAGTGCATGATAGCCACGTGATCACTGCATGATCAGTCACATGATCAGTGCATGATCAGTCATGTGACCAGTACATGGTAGCTGCATGATCATCGCATGATCAGCCACGTGAGCAGTGCATGATAGCCACGTGAGCAGTGCATGATCAGACACACGGTCAGTGCATGATCAGTCACATGATCAGTGCATGATCAGCCACGTGATCAGTGCATGACCAGGCACGTGATCAGTGTATGTTCAGCCAAGTGATCAGTGCATGATAGCCACGTGAGTGTGCATGATCAGTCACGTGATCAGTGCATGATCAGTCACGTGATCAGTGTATGTTCAGCCAAGTGATCAGTGCATGATAGCCACGTGATCAGTGCATGTTCAGTCACGTGATCAGTGCATGGTCAGTCACGTGATCAGTGCATGATCATCCACGTGATCAGTGCATGGGGAGTCATGCAATCAATGCATGATAGCGCCTTGATCAGTGCACGATCAGTCCCGTGATGAGTGTATGATCAGCCAGGATCAGTGCAAGGCATAGCTACGGTTCAGTGCATGGATCAGTCACCTGTATGGGTGGATAAATCATTCTACGTGACCTGTACCATGGTAGGCCTACATAATCATTGCCTGATCAGCCACTGTGAGTAGTGCATGGAGTAGCCAAGTGATCACATGCATGATCAGGTCAACGCGATCAGTGCCCGATCTGAATCAGTTCATGTGACCAGTACATGGTAGCTTTGTAGGGCATCGCATGATCACCAATTGTGGGCAGCAGTGTGCGAGATGATAGCCACGTGATCAGTGCATGATCAGACTTGAGATCAGTGCATGATCAGCTCACGTGATCAAGTTGCATGATCAGCCAGGTGATCAGTGCATGACCAGGCACGTGATCAGTGTATGTCCAGCCAAGTGATCAGTGCATTATAGCCACGTGATCAGTGCATGATCAGTCACGTGATCAGTGCATGATCAGTCACATGATCAATGTATGATCAGACTCGAGATCAGTGCATGATCAGTGACGTGATGAGTGCATGATCAGTCATGTAATCTGTGCATGACCAGTCACGTGATCAGTGTATGACCAGCCATGTGATCAGTGCATGATAGCCACGTGATCAGTGCATGATCAGTCACGTGATCAATGTATGATCATCTCGAGATCAGTGCATGATCAGTCACGTGATCAGTGCATGATCAGCCAGGTGATCAGTGCATGACCAGGCACGTGATCAGTGTATGACCAGCCATGTGATCAGTGCATGATAGCCACGTGATCAGTGCATGATAAGTCACGTGATCAGTGCATGATCAGTCACGTGTTCAGTGCATGATCAGCCACATGATCAGTGCATGATCAGTCACGTGACCAGCACATGGTAGCTGCGTGATCAGTGTATGACCAGCCAAGTGATCAGTGCATGATAGCCACGTGATCAGTGCATGATCAGTCACGTGATCAGTGCATGATCAGCCACATGATCAGTGCATGATCAGTCACGTGACCAGTACATGGTAGCTGCGAGATCATTTCATGATCAACCACGTTAACAGTGCATGATAGCCACGTGATCAGTGCTTGATCACCCACATGATCAGTGCATGATCAATTACGTGATCAGTGCAAGATCAGTCACGTGACCAGTACATGGTAGCTACGTGATCAGTGCATGATAGCCACGTGATCAGTGCATGATCAGTCACGTGATACATGTGTGATCAGCCACGTGAATCGTGCATGATATCCACGTGATCAGTGCATGATCAGTCACGTGACAGGTGTGTGATAAGCCATGTGAACAGTGCATGTTCAGCCATGTGATCAGTGCATGATATCCACGTGATCAGTGCATGATATCCACGTGATCAGTGCATGATCAGTCTCGTGAACAGTGCATGATCAGTCACGTAATCAGTGCATGATAGCCACGTGATCAGTGCATGATCAGTCACGTGATACGTGTGTGATCAGCCACGTGATCAGTGCATGATGAGTCAGGTGATCAGTGCAGGATTAATTACGTGATCAGTGCATGATCAGTCACGTGACCAGTGCATGGTAGCTACGTGATCATTGCATGATCAGCCACGTGATCAGTGCATGATAGCCACGTGATCAGTGCATGATAGCCACGTGATCAGTGCATGATCAGTCACGTGATACGTGTGTGATCAGCCACGTGATCAGTGCATGTTATGCACGTGATCAGTGCAGGATAGCCACGTGATCACTTCATGATTATTTACGTGATCTGTACATGATCAGTCACGTGATACGTGTGTGATCAGCCACCGGATCAGTGCGTGATGAGCCATGTGATCAGTGCAGCATCAATTACGTGATCAGTGCATGATCAGTCACATGACCAGTACATGGTAGCTACGTGAACATTGCGTGATCAGCCACGTGATCAGTGCATGATAGCTACGTGATCAGTGCATGATAGCCACATGATCAGTGCATGAGAGCCACGTGATCAGTGCATGATCAGTCACGTGATACACGTGTGATCAGCCACGTGATCAGTGCATGATGAGCCACGTGATCAGTGCAGGATCAATTACGTGATCAGTGCATGATCAGTCACGTGACCAGTACATGGTTGCTATGTGATCCTTGCATGATCAGCCACGTGAGCAGAGCATGATAGGCACGTGATCAGAGCATGATCAGTCACGTGATCAGTACATGATCATTCACTTGAACAGTGCATGATCATTGACGTGATCTGTGCATGATCAGTCACGTGACCAGTATATGGTAGCTATGTGATCATTCCATGACGAGCCACGTGAGCAGTGCATGATAGCCACGTGATGTGTGCATGATCAGTTACGTGAGCAGAGTATGATCAGCCACGTGATCAGTGCATGAGTTCCACGTGAACAGTGCATGTTCAGCCACGTGATCAGTGCATGATAGCCACGTGATCAGTGCATGATCAGTTACCTGAGCAGTGTATGATCAGCCACGTGATCAGTGCATGCCCAGGCACGTGATCAGTGTATGTCCAGCCAAGTGATCAGTGCATGATAGCCACGTGAGCAGTGCATGATAGCCACGTGATGTGTGCATGATCAGTTACGTGAGCAGAGTATGGTCAGCCACGTGGTCAGTGCATGAGTGCCACGTGAAAAGTGCATGATCAGTCATGTGATCAGTGTATGACCAGCCAAGTGATCAGTGCAGGATAGCCACGTGATCACTGCATGATCAGTCACGTGATCAGTGCATGATCAGTCACGTTATCAGTGTATGATCAGCCACGTGATCAGTGCATGATGAGCCAAATGATCAGTGCATGATCAATTACGTGATCAGTGCATGATCAGCCACGTGATTAGTGCATGATCAGTCACGTGATCAGTGCATGGTCAGTCACGTAAACAGTGCATGATCATCCACGTGATCAGTGCATGTGGAGGCATGTAGACAATGCATGATAGCACCGTGATCAGTGCACGATCAGTCCCGTGATGAGTGTATGATCAGCAAACTGATCAGTGCAAGATAGCTACATGATCAGTGCATGATCAGCCACGTCATCAGTGCATGATAGCCACGTAAGCAGTGCATACAATTACATGATCAGTGCATGCGCAATCACGTGATCAGTGCATGATAGCCACGTGATCAGTGCATGATCATTCACGTGATATGTGTGTGATCAGCCACGTGAACAGTGCATGCTCAGTCACGTGGTAAGTCCTGCTGAGCTGCGTGATTACTGTCTGCTCATCTGCTTGACAATTGCCAGCTGAGCTGTACGATTCCTGCCTGTCATCTCCTTGACAATTGCCACCTGTGCTGCGTAATTCCTGCCTGCTCATCTACTTGATTATTGCCAGGTGAGCAGCATGATTTCTCAAAACTGAGTTCCATGATTATAGCCTGCTGACAGATTCCTGCCTACTCAGCTCTTTGTTCACTGCCTGCAGATGCACATGATCAGTGTGTGACACCAAACATGATCAGCACATGATCAGTCACATGATCAATGCATGATAAGCCAGGTGATCAGTGCATGATCAATTACGTGATCATTGCATGATGAGCCACGTGAGCAGTGCATGATAGCCACGTGATCAGTGCATGATCACTCACGTGATCAGTTCATGATCAGTCACGTTTTCAGTGCAAGATCAGCCACGTGATCAGTGCATGATCAATTACGTGATCAGTGCATGATATCCACGTGTTCAGTGCATGATCAATCACGTGATCAGTGCCTGCTGAGCTGCGTGATTACTGTCTGCTCATCTGCTTGACAATTGGCAGCTGAGCTGCACGATTCCTGCCTGTCATCTGCTTGACAATTGCCAGCTGTGCTGCGTAATTCCTGCCTGCTCAGCTGCTTGATTATTGCCAGCTGAGCAGCATGATTCCTCACACATGAGTTCCATGATTATTGCCTGCTGACTGTTTGATTCGTGCCTACTCAGCTCTTTGTTTATTGCCTCCAGAGGCACATGATCAGTGTATGATAGCAAACATGATCAGCACATGATCAGTCACATGATCAGCGCCATTAAGTCACGTGATTACTACATGATAGTTATGTGATCAGTCCATGCTCAGTCACGGTATCAGTGCATGATCAGCCACGTGATCAGTGCATGATCAGCCAGGTGATCAGTACATGATCTGTCACATGATTAGTCTATAATCATCCACGTGATCAGTGCATGGGCAGTCATGTGATCAGTGCATGATATAGACGTGATCAGTGCATGATCAGTCTCGTGATCAGTGCATGATAGCCACGTGATCACTGCATGATCAGTCACATGATCAGTGCATGATCAGTCATGTGACCAGTACATGGTAGCTGCATGATCATCGCATGATCAGCCACGTGAGCAGTGCATGATAGCCACGTGAGCAGTGCATGATCAGACACACGGTCAGTGCATGATCAGTCACATGATCAGTGCATGATCAGCCACGTGATCAGTGCATGACCAGGCACGTGATCAGTGTATGTTCAGCCAAGTGATCAGTGCATGATAGCCACGTGAGTGTGCATGATCAGTCACGTGATCAGTGCATGATCAGTCACGTGATCAGTGTATGTTCAGCCAAGTGATCAGTGCATGATAGCCACGTGATCAGTGCATGTTCAGTCACGTGATCAGTGCATGGTCAGTCACGTGATCAGTGCATGATCATCCACGTGATCAGTGCATGGGGAGTCATGCAATCAATGCATGATAGCGCCTTGATCAGTGCACGATCAGTCCCGTGATGAGTGTATGATCAGCCAAGGGATCAGTGCAAGATAGCTACGTGATCAGTGCATGATCAGTCACCTGATGGGTGTATGATCATTCACGTGACCTGTACATGGTAGCTACATAATCATTGCATGATCAGCCACGTGAGTAGTGCATGATAGCCAAGTGATCACTGCATGATCAGTCACGCGATCAGTGCATGATCAGTCATGTGACCAGTACATGGTAGCTGTGTGATCATCGCATGATCAGCCACGTGAGCAGTGCATGATAGCCACGTGATCAGTGCATGATCAGACTCGAGATCAGTGCATGATCAGTCACGTGATCAGTGCATGATCAGTCTCATGATCAGTGCATGATAGCCACGTGATCAGTGCATGATCAGTCACCTGATGGGTGTATGATCATTCACGTGACCTGTACATGGTAGCTACATAATCATTGCATGATCAGCCACGTGAGTAGTGCATGATAGCCAAGTGATCACTGCATGATCAGTCACGCGATCAGTGCATGATCAGTCATGTGACCAGTACATGGTAGCTGTGTGATCATCGCATGATCAGCCACGTGAGCAGTGCATGATAGCCACGTGATCAGTGCATGATCAGACTCGAGATCAGTGCATGATCAGTCACGTGATCAGTGCATGATCAGCCAGGTGATCAGTGCATGACCAGGCACGTGATCAGTGTATGTCCAGCCAAGTGATCAGTGCATTATAGCCACGTGATCAGTGCATGATCAGTCACGTGATCAGTGCATGATCAGTCACATGATCAATGTATGATCAGACTCGAGATCAGTGCATGATCAGTGACGTGATGAGTGCATGATCAGTCATGTAATCTGTGCATGACCAGTCACGTGATCAGTGTATGACCAGCCATGTGATCAGTGCATGATAGCCACGTGATCAGTGCATGATCAGTCACGTGATCAATGTATGATCATCTCGAGATCAGTGCATGATCAGTCACGTGATCAGTGCATGATCAGCCAGGTGATCAGTGCATGACCAGGCACGTGATCAGTGTATGACCAGCCATGTGATCAGTGCATGATAGCCACGTGATCAGTGCATGATAAGTCACGTGATCAGTGCATGATCAGTCACGTGTTCAGTGCATGATCAGCCACATGATCAGTGCATGATCAGTCACGTGACCAGCACATGGTAGCTGCGTGATCAGTGTATGACCAGCCAAGTGATCAGTGCATGATAGCCACGTGATCAGTGCATGATCAGTCACGTGATCAGTGCATGATCAGCCACATGATCAGTGCATGATCAGTCACGTGACCAGTACATGGTAGCTGCGAGATCATTTCATGATCAACCACGTTAACAGTGCATGATAGCCACGTGATCAGTGCTTGATCACCCACATGATCAGTGCATGATCAATTACGTGATCAGTGCAAGATCAGTCACGTGACCAGTACATGGTAGCTACGTGATCAGTGCATGATAGCCACGTGATCAGTGCATGATAGCCACGTGATCAGTGCATGATCAGTCACGTGATACATGTGTGATCAGCCACGTGAATCGTGCATGATATCCACGTGATCAGTGCATGATCAGTCACGTGACAGGTGTGTGATAAGCCATGTGAACAGTGCATGTTCAGCCATGTGATCAGTGCATGATATCCACGTGATCAGTGCATGATATCCACGTGATCAGTGCATGATCAGTCTCGTGAACAGTGCATGATCAGTCACGTAATCAGTGCATGATAGCCACGTGATCAGTGCATGATCAGTCACGTGATACGTGTGTGATCAGCCACGTGATCAGTGCATGATGAGTCAGGTGATCAGTGCAGGATTAATTACGTGATCAGTGCATGATCAGTCACGTGACCAGTGCATGGTAGCTACGTGATCATTGCATGATCAGCCACGTGATCAGTGCATGATAGCCACGTGATCAGTGCATGATAGCCACGTGATCAGTGCATGATCAGTCACGTGATACGTGTGTGATCAGCCACGTGATCAGTGCATGTTATGCACGTGATCAGTGCAGGATAGCCACGTGATCACTTCATGATTATTTACGTGATCTGTACATGATCAGTCACGTGATACGTGTGTGATCAGCCACCGGATCAGTGCGTGATGAGCCATGTGATCAGTGCAGCATCAATTACGTGATCAGTGCATGATCAGTCACATGACCAGTACATGGTAGCTACGTGAACATTGCGTGATCAGCCACGTGATCAGTGCATGATAGCTACGTGATCAGTGCATGATAGCCACATGATCAGTGCATGAGAGCCACGTGATCAGTGCATGATCAGTCACGTGATACACGTGTGATCAGCCACGTGATCAGTGCATGATGAGCCACGTGATCAGTGCAGGATCAATTACGTGATCAGTGCATGATCAGTCACGTGACCAGTACATGGTTGCTATGTGATCCTTGCATGATCAGCCACGTGAGCAGAGCATGATAGGCACGTGATCAGAGCATGATCAGTCACGTGATCAGTACATGATCATTCACTTGAACAGTGCATGATCATTGACGTGATCTGTGCATGATCAGTCACGTGACCAGTATATGGTAGCTATGTGATCATTCCATGACGAGCCACGTGAGCAGTGCATGATAGCCACGTGATGTGTGCATGATCAGTTACGTGAGCAGAGTATGATCAGCCACGTGATCAGTGCATGAGTTCCACGTGAACAGTGCATGTTCAGCCACGTGATCAGTGCATGATAGCCACGTGATCAGTGCATGATCAGTTACCTGAGCAGTGTATGATCAGCCACGTGATCAGTGCATGCCCAGGCACGTGATCAGTGTATGTCCAGCCAAGTGATCAGTGCATGATAGCCACGTGAGCAGTGCATGATAGCCACGTGATGTGTGCATGATCAGTTACGTGAGCAGAGTATGGTCAGCCACGTGGTCAGTGCATGAGTGCCACGTGAAAAGTGCATGATCAGTCATGTGATCAGTGTATGACCAGCCAAGTGATCAGTGCAGGATAGCCACGTGATCACTGCATGATCAGTCACGTGATCAGTGCATGATCAGTCACGTTATCAGTGTATGATCAGCCACGTGATCAGTGCATGATGAGCCAAATGATCAGTGCATGATCAATTACGTGATCAGTGCATGATCAGCCACGTGATTAGTGCATGATCAGTCACGTGATCAGTGCATGGTCAGTCACGTAAACAGTGCATGATCATCCACGTGATCAGTGCATGTGGAGGCATGTAGACAATGCATGATAGCACCGTGATCAGTGCACGATCAGTCCCGTGATGAGTGTATGATCAGCAAACTGATCAGTGCAAGATAGCTACATGATCAGTGCATGATCAGCCACGTCATCAGTGCATGATAGCCACGTAAGCAGTGCATACAATTACATGATCAGTGCATGCGCAATCACGTGATCAGTGCATGATAGCCACGTGATCAGTGCATGATCATTCACGTGATATGTGTGTGATCAGCCACGTGAACAGTGCATGCTCAGTCACGTGGTAAGTCCTGCTGAGCTGCGTGATTACTGTCTGCTCATCTGCTTGACAATTGCCAGCTGAGCTGTACGATTCCTGCCTGTCATCTCCTTGACAATTGCCACCTGTGCTGCGTAATTCCTGCCTGCTCATCTACTTGATTATTGCCAGGTGAGCAGCATGATTTCTCAAAACTGAGTTCCATGATTATAGCCTGCTGACAGATTCCTGCCTACTCAGCTCTTTGTTCACTGCCTGCAGATGCACATGATCAGTGTGTGACACCAAACATGATCAGCACATGATCAGTCACATGATCAATGCATGATAAGCCAGGTGATCAGTGCATGATCAATTACGTGATCATTGCATGATGAGCCACGTGAGCAGTGCATGATAGCCACGTGATCAGTGCATGATCACTCACGTGATCAGTTCATGATCAGTCACGTTTTCAGTGCAAGATCAGCCACGTGATCAGTGCATGATCAATTACGTGATCAGTGCATGATATCCACGTGTTCAGTGCATGATCAATCACGTGATCAGTGCCTGCTGAGCTGCGTGATTACTGTCTGCTCATCTGCTTGACAATTGGCAGCTGAGCTGCACGATTCCTGCCTGTCATCTGCTTGACAATTGCCAGCTGTGCTGCGTAATTCCTGCCTGCTCAGCTGCTTGATTATTGCCAGCTGAGCAGCATGATTCCTCACACATGAGTTCCATGATTATTGCCTGCTGACTGTTTGATTCGTGCCTACTCAGCTCTTTGTTTATTGCCTCCAGAGGCACATGATCAGTGTATGATAGCAAACATGATCAGCACATGATCAGTCACATGATCAGCGCCATTAAGTCACGTGATTACTACATGATAGTTATGTGATCAGTCCATGCTCAGTCACGGTATCAGTGCATGATCAGCCACGTGATCAGTGCATGATCAGCCAGGTGATCAGTACATGATCTGTCACATGATTAGTCTATAATCATCCACGTGATCAGTGCATGGGCAGTCATGTGATCAGTGCATGATATAGACGTGATCAGTGCATGATCAGTCTCGTGATCAGTGCATGATAGCCACGTGATCACTGCATGATCAGTCACATGATCAGTGCATGATCAGTCATGTGACCAGTACATGGTAGCTGCATGATCATCGCATGATCAGCCACGTGAGCAGTGCATGATAGCCACGTGAGCAGTGCATGATCAGACACACGGTCAGTGCATGATCAGTCACATGATCAGTGCATGATCAGCCACGTGATCAGTGCATGACCAGGCACGTGATCAGTGTATGTTCAGCCAAGTGATCAGTGCATGATAGCCACGTGAGTGTGCATGATCAGTCACGTGATCAGTGCATGATCAGTCACGTGATCAGTGTATGTTCAGCCAAGTGATCAGTGCATGATAGCCACGTGATCAGTGCATGTTCAGTCACGTGATCAGTGCATGGTCAGTCACGTGATCAGTGCATGATCATCCACGTGATCAGTGCATGGGGAGTCATGCAATCAATGCATGATAGCGCCTTGATCAGTGCACGATCAGTCCCGTGATGAGTGTATGATCAGCCAAGGGATCAGTGCAAGATAGCTACGTGATCAGTGCATGATCAGTCACCTGATGGGTGTATGATCATTCACGTGACCTGTACATGGTAGCTACATAATCATTGCATGATCAGCCACGTGAGTAGTGCATGATAGCCAAGTGATCACTGCATGATCAGTCACGCGATCAGTGCATGATCAGTCATGTGACCAGTACATGGTAGCTGTGTGATCATCGCATGATCAGCCACGTGAGCAGTGCATGATAGCCACGTGATCAGTGCATGATCAGACTCGAGATCAGTGCATGATCAGTCACGTGATCAGTGCATGATCAGTCTCATGATCAGTGCATGATAGCCACGTGATCAGTGCATGATCAGTCACCTGATGGGTGTATGATCATTCACGTGACCTGTACATGGTAGCTACATAATCATTGCATGATCAGCCACGTGAGTAGTGCATGATAGCCAAGTGATCACTGCATGATCAGTCACGCGATCAGTGCATGATCAGTCATGTGACCAGTACATGGTAGCTGTGTGATCATCGCATGATCAGCCACGTGAGCAGTGCATGATAGCCACGTGATCAGTGCATGATCAGACTCGAGATCAGTGCATGATCAGTCACGTGATCAGTGCATGATCAGCCAGGTGATCAGTGCATGACCAGGCACGTGATCAGTGTATGTCCAGCCAAGTGATCAGTGCATTATAGCCACGTGATCAGTGCATGATCAGTCACGTGATCAGTGCATGATCAGTCACATGATCAATGTATGATCAGACTCGAGATCAGTGCATGATCAGTGACGTGATGAGTGCATGATCAGTCATGTAATCTGTGCATGACCAGTCACGTGATCAGTGTATGACCAGCCATGTGATCAGTGCATGATAGCCACGTGATCAGTGCATGATCAGTCACGTGATCAATGTATGATCATCTCGAGATCAGTGCATGATCAGTCACGTGATCAGTGCATGATCAGCCAGGTGATCAGTGCATGACCAGGCACGTGATCAGTGTATGACCAGCCATGTGATCAGTGCATGATAGCCACGTGATCAGTGCATGATAAGTCACGTGATCAGTGCATGATCAGTCACGTGTTCAGTGCATGATCAGCCACATGATCAGTGCATGATCAGTCACGTGACCAGCACATGGTAGCTGCGTGATCAGTGTATGACCAGCCAAGTGATCAGTGCATGATAGCCACGTGATCAGTGCATGATCAGTCACGTGATCAGTGCATGATCAGCCACATGATCAGTGCATGATCAGTCACGTGACCAGTACATGGTAGCTGCGAGATCATTTCATGATCAACCACGTTAACAGTGCATGATAGCCACGTGATCAGTGCTTGATCACCCACATGATCAGTGCATGATCAATTACGTGATCAGTGCAAGATCAGTCACGTGACCAGTACATGGTAGCTACGTGATCAGTGCATGATAGCCACGTGATCAGTGCATGATCAGTCACGTGATACATGTGTGATCAGCCACGTGAATCGTGCATGATATCCACGTGATCAGTGCATGATCAGTCACGTGACAGGTGTGTGATAAGCCATGTGAACAGTGCATGTTCAGCCATGTGATCAGTGCATGATATCCACGTGATCAGTGCATGATATCCACGTGATCAGTGCATGATCAGTCTCGTGAACAGTGCATGATCAGTCACGTAATCAGTGCATGATAGCCACGTGATCAGTGCATGATCAGTCACGTGATACGTGTGTGATCAGCCACGTGATCAGTGCATGATGAGTCAGGTGATCAGTGCAGGATTAATTACGTGATCAGTGCATGATCAGTCACGTGACCAGTGCATGGTAGCTACGTGATCATTGCATGATCAGCCACGTGATCAGTGCATGATAGCCACGTGATCAGTGCATGATAGCCACGTGATCAGTGCATGATCAGTCACGTGATACGTGTGTGATCAGCCACGTGATCAGTGCATGTTATGCACGTGATCAGTGCAGGATAGCCACGTGATCACTTCATGATTATTTACGTGATCTGTACATGATCAGTCACGTGATACGTGTGTGATCAGCCACCGGATCAGTGCGTGATGAGCCATGTGATCAGTGCAGCATCAATTACGTGATCAGTGCATGATCAGTCACATGACCAGTACATGGTAGCTACGTGAACATTGCGTGATCAGCCACGTGATCAGTGCATGATAGCTACGTGATCAGTGCATGATAGCCACATGATCAGTGCATGAGAGCCACGTGATCAGTGCATGATCAGTCACGTGATACACGTGTGATCAGCCACGTGATCAGTGCATGATGAGCCACGTGATCAGTGCAGGATCAATTACGTGATCAGTGCATGATCAGTCACGTGACCAGTACATGGTTGCTATGTGATCCTTGCATGATCAGCCACGTGAGCAGAGCATGATAGGCACGTGATCAGAGCATGATCAGTCACGTGATCAGTACATGATCATTCACTTGAACAGTGCATGATCATTGACGTGATCTGTGCATGATCAGTCACGTGACCAGTATATGGTAGCTATGTGATCATTCCATGACGAGCCACGTGAGCAGTGCATGATAGCCACGTGATGTGTGCATGATCAGTTACGTGAGCAGAGTATGATCAGCCACGTGATCAGTGCATGAGTTCCACGTGAACAGTGCATGTTCAGCCACGTGATCAGTGCATGATAGCCACGTGATCAGTGCATGATCAGTTACCTGAGCAGTGTATGATCAGCCACGTGATCAGTGCATGCCCAGGCACGTGATCAGTGTATGTCCAGCCAAGTGATCAGTGCATGATAGCCACGTGAGCAGTGCATGATAGCCACGTGATGTGTGCATGATCAGTTACGTGAGCAGAGTATGGTCAGCCACGTGGTCAGTGCATGAGTGCCACGTGAAAAGTGCATGATCAGTCATGTGATCAGTGTATGACCAGCCAAGTGATCAGTGCAGGATAGCCACGTGATCACTGCATGATCAGTCACGTGATCAGTGCATGATCAGTCACGTTATCAGTGTATGATCAGCCACGTGATCAGTGCATGATGAGCCAAATGATCAGTGCATGATCAATTACGTGATCAGTGCATGATCAGCCACGTGATTAGTGCATGATCAGTCACGTGATCAGTGCATGGTCAGTCACGTAAACAGTGCATGATCATCCACGTGATCAGTGCATGTGGAGGCATGTAGACAATGCATGATAGCACCGTGATCAGTGCACGATCAGTCCCGTGATGAGTGTATGATCAGCAAACTGATCAGTGCAAGATAGCTACATGATCAGTGCATGATCAGCCACGTCATCAGTGCATGATAGCCACGTAAGCAGTGCATACAATTACATGATCAGTGCATGCGCAATCACGTGATCAGTGCATGATAGCCACGTGATCAGTGCATGATCATTCACGTGATATGTGTGTGATCAGCCACGTGAACAGTGCATGCTCAGTCACGTGGTAAGTCCTGCTGAGCTGCGTGATTACTGTCTGCTCATCTGCTTGACAATTGCCAGCTGAGCTGTACGATTCCTGCCTGTCATCTCCTTGACAATTGCCACCTGTGCTGCGTAATTCCTGCCTGCTCATCTACTTGATTATTGCCAGGTGAGCAGCATGATTTCTCAAAACTGAGTTCCATGATTATAGCCTGCTGACAGATTCCTGCCTACTCAGCTCTTTGTTCACTGCCTGCAGATGCACATGATCAGTGTGTGACACCAAACATGATCAGCACATGATCAGTCACATGATCAATGCATGATAAGCCAGGTGATCAGTGCATGATCAATTACGTGATCATTGCATGATGAGCCACGTGAGCAGTGCATGATAGCCACGTGATCAGTGCATGATCACTCACGTGATCAGTTCATGATCAGTCACGTTTTCAGTGCAAGATCAGCCACGTGATCAGTGCATGATCAATTACGTGATCAGTGCATGATATCCACGTGTTCAGTGCATGATCAATCACGTGATCAGTGCCTGCTGAGCTGCGTGATTACTGTCTGCTCATCTGCTTGACAATTGGCAGCTGAGCTGCACGATTCCTGCCTGTCATCTGCTTGACAATTGCCAGCTGTGCTGCGTAATTCCTGCCTGCTCAGCTGCTTGATTATTGCCAGCTGAGCAGCATGATTCCTCACACATGAGTTCCATGATTATTGCCTGCTGACTGTTTGATTCGTGCCTACTCAGCTCTTTGTTTATTGCCTCCAGAGGCACATGATCAGTGTATGATAGCAAACATGATCAGCACATGATCAGTCACATGATCAGCGCCATTAAGTCACGTGATTACTACATGATAGTTATGTGATCAGTCCATGCTCAGTCACGGTATCAGTGCATGATCAGCCACGTGATCAGTGCATGATCAGCCAGGTGATCAGTACATGATCTGTCACATGATTAGTCTATAATCATCCACGTGATCAGTGCATGGGCAGTCATGTGATCAGTGCATGATATAGACGTGATCAGTGCATGATCAGTCTCGTGATCAGTGCATGATAGCCACGTGATCACTGCATGATCAGTCACATGATCAGTGCATGATCAGTCATGTGACCAGTACATGGTAGCTGCATGATCATCGCATGATCAGCCACGTGAGCAGTGCATGATAGCCACGTGAGCAGTGCATGATCAGACACACGGTCAGTGCATGATCAGTCACATGATCAGTGCATGATCAGCCACGTGATCAGTGCATGACCAGGCACGTGATCAGTGTATGTTCAGCCAAGTGATCAGTGCATGATAGCCACGTGAGTGTGCATGATCAGTCACGTGATCAGTGCATGATCAGTCACGTGATCAGTGTATGTTCAGCCAAGTGATCAGTGCATGATAGCCACGTGATCAGTGCATGTTCAGTCACGTGATCAGTGCATGGTCAGTCACGTGATCAGTGCATGATCATCCACGTGATCAGTGCATGGGGAGTCATGCAATCAATGCATGATAGCGCCTTGATCAGTGCACGATCAGTCCCGTGATGAGTGTATGATCAGCCAAGGGATCAGTGCAAGATAGCTACGTGATCAGTGCATGATCAGTCACCTGATGGGTGTATGATCATTCACGTGACCTGTACATGGTAGCTACATAATCATTGCATGATCAGCCACGTGAGTAGTGCATGATAGCCAAGTGATCACTGCATGATCAGTCACGCGATCAGTGCATGATCAGTCATGTGACCAGTACATGGTAGCTGTGTGATCATCGCATGATCAGCCACGTGAGCAGTGCATGATAGCCACGTGATCAGTGCATGATCAGACTCGAGATCAGTGCATGATCAGTCACGTGATCAGTGCATGATCAGTCTCATGATCAGTGCATGATAGCCACGTGATCAGTGCATGATCAGTCACCTGATGGGTGTATGATCATTCACGTGACCTGTACATGGTAGCTACATAATCATTGCATGATCAGCCACGTGAGTAGTGCATGATAGCCAAGTGATCACTGCATGATCAGTCACGCGATCAGTGCATGATCAGTCATGTGACCAGTACATGGTAGCTGTGTGATCATCGCATGATCAGCCACGTGAGCAGTGCATGATAGCCACGTGATCAGTGCATGATCAGACTCGAGATCAGTGCATGATCAGTCACGTGATCAGTGCATGATCAGCCAGGTGATCAGTGCATGACCAGGCACGTGATCAGTGTATGTCCAGCCAAGTGATCAGTGCATTATAGCCACGTGATCAGTGCATGATCAGTCACGTGATCAGTGCATGATCAGTCACATGATCAATGTATGATCAGACTCGAGATCAGTGCATGATCAGTGACGTGATGAGTGCATGATCAGTCATGTAATCTGTGCATGACCAGTCACGTGATCAGTGTATGACCAGCCATGTGATCAGTGCATGATAGCCACGTGATCAGTGCAGGATAGCCACGTGATCACTTCATGATTATTTACGTGATCTGTACATGATCAGTCACGTGATACGTGTGTGATCAGCCACGTGATCAGTGCATGTTATGCACGTGATCAGTGCAGGATAGCCACGTGATCACTTCATGATTATTTACGTGATCTGTACATGATCAGTCACGTGATACGTGTGTGATCAGCCACCGGATCAGTGCGTGATGAGCCATGTGATCAGTGCAGCATCAATTACGTGATCAGTGCATGATCAGTCACATGACCAGTACATGGTAGCTACGTGAACATTGCGTGATCAGCCACGTGATCAGTGCATGATAGCTACGTGATCAGTGCATGATAGCCACATGATCAGTGCATGAGAGCCACGCGATCAGTGCATGATCAGTCACGTGATACACGTGTGATCAGCCACGTGATCAGTGCATGATGAGCCACGTGATCAGTGCAGGATCAATTACGTGATCAGTGCATGATCAGTCACGTGACCAGTACATGGTTGCTATGTGATCCTTGCATGATCAGCCACGTGAGCAGAGCATGATAGGCACGTGATCAGAGCATGATCAGTCACGTGATCAGTACATGATCATTCACTTGAACAGTGCATGATCATTGACGTGATCTGTGCATGATCAGTCACGTGACCAGTATATGGTAGCTATGTGATCATTCCATGACGAGCCACGTGAGCAGTGCATGATAGCCACGTGATGTGTGCATGATCAGTTACGTGAGCAGAGTATGATCAGCCACGTGATCAGTGCATGAGTTCCACGTGAACAGTGCATGTTCAGCCACGTGATCAGTGCATGATAGCCACGTGATCAGTGCATGATCAGTTACCTGAGCAGTGTATGATCAGCCACGTGATCAGTGCATGCCCAGGCACGTGATCAGTGTATGTCCAGCCAAGTGATCAGTGCATGATAGCCACGTGAGCAGTGCATGATAGCCACGTGATGTGTGCATGATCAGTTACGTGAGCAGAGTATGGTCAGCCACGTGGTCAGTGCATGAGTGCCACGTGAAAAGTGCATGATCAGTCATGTGATCAGTGTATGACCAGCCAAGTGATCAGTGCAGGATAGCCACGTGATCACTGCATGATCAGTCACGTGATCAGTGCATGATCAGTCACGTGATCAGTGTATGATCAGCCACGTGATCAGTGCATGATGAGCCAAATGATCAGTGCATGATCAATTACGTGATCAGTGCATGATCAGCCACGTGATTAGTGCATGATCAGTCACGTGATCAGTGCATGGTCAGTCACGTAAACAGTGCATGATCATCCACGTGATCAGTGCATGTGGAGGCATGTAGACAATGCATGATAGCACCGTGATCAGTGCACGATCAGTCCCGTGATGAGTGTATGATCAGCAAACTGATCAGTGCAAGATAGCTACATGATCAGTGCATGATCAGCCACGTCATCAGTGCATGATAGCCACGTAAGCAGTGCATACAATTACATGATCAGTGCATGCGCAATCACGTGATCAGTGCATGATAGCCACGTGATCAGTGCATGATCATTCACGTGATATGTGTGTGATCAGCCACGTGAACAGTGCATGCTCAGTCACGTGGTAAGTCCTGCTGAGCTGCGTGATTACTGTCTGCTCATCTGCTTGACAATTGCCAGCTGAGCTGTACGATTCCTGCCTGTCATCTCCTTGACAATTGCCACCTGTGCTGCGTAATTCCTGCCTGCTCATCTACTTGATTATTGCCAGGTGAGCAGCATGATTTCTCAAAACTGAGTTCCATGATTATAGCCTGCTGACAGATTCCTGCCTACTCAGCTCTTTGTTCATTGCCTGCAGATGCACATGATCAGTGTGTGACACCAAACATGATCAGCACATGATCAGTCACATGATCAATGCATGATAAGCCAGGTGATCAGTGCATGATCAATTACGTGATCATTGCATGATGAGCCACGTGAGCAGTGCATGATAGCCACGTGATCAGTGCATGATCACTCACGTGATCAGTTCATGATCAGTCACGTTTTCAGTGCAAGATCAGCCACGTGATCAGTGCATGATCAATTACGTGATCAGTGCATGATATCCACGTGTTCAGTGCATGATCAATCACGTGATCAGTGCCTGCTGAGCTGCGTGATTACTGTCTGCTCATCTGCTTGACAATTGGCAGCTGAGCTGCACGATTCCTGCCTGTCATCTGCTTGACAATTGCCAGCTGTGCTGCGTAATTCCTGCCTGCTCAGCTGCTTGATTATTGCCAGCTGAGCAGCATGATTCCTCACACATGAGTTCCATGATTATTGCCTGCTGACTGTTTGATTCGTGCCTACTCAGCTCTTTGTTTATTGCCTCCAGAGGCACATGATCAGTGTATGATAGCAAACATGATCAGCACATGATCAGTCACATGATCAGCGCCATTAAGTCACGTGATTACTACATGATAGTTATGTGATCAGTCCATGCTCAGTCACGGTATCAGTGCATGATCAGCCACGTGATCAGTGCATGATCAGCCAGGTGATCAGTACATGATCTGTCACATGATTAGTCTATAATCATCCACGTGATCAGTGCATGGGCAGTCATGTGATCAGTGCATGATATAGACGTGATCAGTGCATGATCAGTCTCGTGATCAGTGCATGATAGCCACGTGATCACTGCATGATCAGTCACATGATCAGTGCATGATCAGTCATGTGACCAGTACATGGTAGCTGCATGATCATCGCATGATCAGCCACGTGAGCAGTGCATGATAGCCACGTGAGCAGTGCATGATCAGACACACGGTCAGTGCATGATCAGTCACATGATCAGTGCATGATCAGCCACGTGATCAGTGCATGACCAGGCACGTGATCAGTGTATGTTCAGCCAAGTGATCAGTGCATGATAGCCACGTGAGTGTGCATGATCAGTCACGTGATCAGTGCATGATCAGTCACGTGATCAGTGTATGTTCAGCCAAGTGATCAGTGCATGATAGCCACGTGATCAGTGCATGTTCAGTCACGTGATCAGTGCATGGTCAGTCACGTGATCAGTGCATGATCATCCACGTGATCAGTGCATGGGGAGTCATGCAATCAATGCATGATAGCGCCTTGATCAGTGCACGATCAGTCCCGTGATGAGTGTATGATCAGCCAAGGGATCAGTGCAAGATAGCTACGTGATCAGTGCATGATCAGTCACCTGATGGGTGTATGATCATTCACGTGACCTGTACATGGTAGCTACATAATCATTGCATGATCAGCCACGTGAGTAGTGCATGATAGCCAAGTGATCACTGCATGATCAGTCACGCGATCAGTGCATGATCAGTCATGTGACCAGTACATGGTAGCTGTGTGATCATCGCATGATCAGCCACGTGAGCAGTGCATGATAGCCACGTGATCAGTGCATGATCAGACTCGAGATCAGTGCATGATCAGTCACGTGATCAGTGCATGATCAGTCTCATGATCAGTGCATGATAGCCACGTGATCAGTGCATGATCAGTCACCTGATGGGTGTATGATCATTCACGTGACCTGTACATGGTAGCTACATAATCATTGCATGATCAGCCACGTGAGTAGTGCATGATAGCCAAGTGATCACTGCATGATCAGTCACGCGATCAGTGCATGATCAGTCATGTGACCAGTACATGGTAGCTGTGTGATCATCGCATGATCAGCCACGTGAGCAGTGCATGATAGCCACGTGATCAGTGCATGATCAGACTCGAGATCAGTGCATGATCAGTCACGTGATCAGTGCATGATCAGCCAGGTGATCAGTGCATGACCAGGCACGTGATCAGTGTATGTCCAGCCAAGTGATCAGTGCATTATAGCCACGTGATCAGTGCATGATCAGTCACGTGATCAGTGCATGATCAGTCACATGATCAATGTATGATCAGACTCGAGATCAGTGCATGATCAGTGACGTGATGAGTGCATGATCAGTCATGTAATCTGTGCATGACCAGTCACGTGATCAGTGTATGACCAGCCATGTGATCAGTGCATGATAGCCACGTGATCAGTGCATGATCAGTCACGTGATCAATGTATGATCATCTCGAGATCAGTGCATGATCAGTCACGTGATCAGTGCATGATCAGCCAGGTGATCAGTGCATGACCAGGCACGTGATCAGTGTATGACCAGCCATGTGATCAGTGCATGATAGCCACGTGATCAGTGCATGATAAGTCACGTGATCAGTGCATGATCAGTCACGTGTTCAGTGCATGATCAGCCACATGATCAGTGCATGATCAGTCACGTGACCAGCACATGGTAGCTGCGTGATCAGTGTATGACCAGCCAAGTGATCAGTGCATGATAGCCACGTGATCAGTGCATGATCAGTCACGTGATCAGTGCATGATCAGCCACATGATCAGTGCATGATCAGTCACGTGACCAGTACATGGTAGCTGCGAGATCATTTCATGATCAACCACGTTAACAGTGCATGATAGCCACGTGATCAGTGCTTGATCACCCACATGATCAGTGCATGATCAATTACGTGATCAGTGCAAGATCAGTCACGTGACCAGTACATGGTAGCTACGTGATCAGTGCATGATAGCCACGTGATCAGTGCATGATCAGTCACGTGATACATGTGTGATCAGCCACGTGAATCGTGCATGATATCCACGTGATCAGTGCATGATCAGTCACGTGACAGGTGTGTGATAAGCCATGTGAACAGTGCATGTTCAGCCATGTGATCAGTGCATGATATCCACGTGATCAGTGCATGATATCCACGTGATCAGTGCATGATCAGTCTCGTGAACAGTGCATGATCAGTCACGTAATCAGTGCATGATAGCCACGTGATCAGTGCATGATCAGTCACGTGATACGTGTGTGATCAGCCACGTGATCAGTGCATGATGAGTCAGGTGATCAGTGCAGGATTAATTACGTGATCAGTGCATGATCAGTCACGTGACCAGTGCATGGTAGCTACGTGATCATTGCATGATCAGCCACGTGATCAGTGCATGATAGCCACGTGATCAGTGCATGATAGCCACGTGATCAGTGCATGATCAGTCACGTGATACGTGTGTGATCAGCCACGTGATCAGTGCATGTTATGCACGTGATCAGTGCAGGATAGCCACGTGATCACTTCATGATTATTTACGTGATCTGTACATGATCAGTCACGTGATACGTGTGTGATCAGCCACCGGATCAGTGCGTGATGAGCCATGTGATCAGTGCAGCATCAATTACGTGATCAGTGCATGATCAGTCACATGACCAGTACATGGTAGCTACGTGAACATTGCGTGATCAGCCACGTGATCAGTGCATGATAGCTACGTGATCAGTGCATGATAGCCACATGATCAGTGCATGAGAGCCACGTGATCAGTGCATGATCAGTCACGTGATACACGTGTGATCAGCCACGTGATCAGTGCATGATGAGCCACGTGATCAGTGCAGGATCAATTACGTGATCAGTGCATGATCAGTCACGTGACCAGTACATGGTTGCTATGTGATCCTTGCATGATCAGCCACGTGAGCAGAGCATGATAGGCACGTGATCAGAGCATGATCAGTCACGTGATCAGTACATGATCATTCACTTGAACAGTGCATGATCATTGACGTGATCTGTGCATGATCAGTCACGTGACCAGTATATGGTAGCTATGTGATCATTCCATGACGAGCCACGTGAGCAGTGCATGATAGCCACGTGATGTGTGCATGATCAGTTACGTGAGCAGAGTATGATCAGCCACGTGATCAGTGCATGAGTTCCACGTGAACAGTGCATGTTCAGCCACGTGATCAGTGCATGATAGCCACGTGATCAGTGCATGATCAGTTACCTGAGCAGTGTATGATCAGCCACGTGATCAGTGCATGCCCAGGCACGTGATCAGTGTATGTCCAGCCAAGTGATCAGTGCATGATAGCCACGTGAGCAGTGCATGATAGCCACGTGATGTGTGCATGATCAGTTACGTGAGCAGAGTATGGTCAGCCACGTGGTCAGTGCATGAGTGCCACGTGAAAAGTGCATGATCAGTCATGTGATCAGTGTATGACCAGCCAAGTGATCAGTGCAGGATAGCCACGTGATCACTGCATGATCAGTCACGTGATCAGTGCATGATCAGTCACGTTATCAGTGTATGATCAGCCACGTGATCAGTGCATGATGAGCCAAATGATCAGTGCATGATCAATTACGTGATCAGTGCATGATCAGCCACGTGATTAGTGCATGATCAGTCACGTGATCAGTGCATGGTCAGTCACGTAAACAGTGCATGATCATCCACGTGATCAGTGCATGTGGAGGCATGTAGACAATGCATGATAGCACCGTGATCAGTGCACGATCAGTCCCGTGATGAGTGTATGATCAGCAAACTGATCAGTGCAAGATAGCTACATGATCAGTGCATGATCAGCCACGTCATCAGTGCATGATAGCCACGTAAGCAGTGCATACAATTACATGATCAGTGCATGCGCAATCACGTGATCAGTGCATGATAGCCACGTGATCAGTGCATGATCATTCACGTGATATGTGTGTGATCAGCCACGTGAACAGTGCATGCTCAGTCACGTGGTAAGTCCTGCTGAGCTGCGTGATTACTGTCTGCTCATCTGCTTGACAATTGCCAGCTGAGCTGTACGATTCCTGCCTGTCATCTCCTTGACAATTGCCACCTGTGCTGCATAATTCCTGCCTGCTCATCTACTTGATTATTGCCAGGTGAGCAGCATGATTTCTCAAAACTGAGTTCCATGATTATAGCCTGCTGACAGATTCCTGCCTACTCAGCTCTTTGTTCACTGCCTGCAGATGCACATGATCAGTGTGTGACACCAAACATGATCAGCACATGATCAGTCACATGATCAATGCATGATAAGCCAGGTGATCAGTGCATGATCAATTACGTGATCATTGCATGATGAGCCACGTGAGCAGTGCATGATAGCCACGTGATCAGTGCATGATCACTCACGTGATCAGTTCATGATCAGTCACGTTTTCAGTGCAAGATCAGCCACGTGATCAGTGCATGATCAATTACGTGATCAGTGCATGATATCCACGTGTTCAGTGCATGATCAATCACGTGATCAGTGCCTGCTGAGCTGCGTGATTACTGTCTGCTCATCTGCTTGACAATTGGCAGCTGAGCTGCACGATTCCTGCCTGTCATCTGCTTGACAATTGCCAGCTGTGCTGCGTAATTCCTGCCTGCTCAGCTGCTTGATTATTGCCAGCTGAGCAGCATGATTCCTCACACATGAGTTCCATGATTATTGCCTGCTGACTGTTTGATTCGTGCCTACTCAGCTCTTTGTTTATTGCCTCCAGAGGCACATGATCAGTGTATGATAGCAAACATGATCAGCACATGATCAGTCACATGATCAGCGCCATTAAGTCACGTGATTACTACATGATAGTTATGTGATCAGTCCATGCTCAGTCACGGTATCAGTGCATGATCAGCCACGTGATCAGTGCATGACCAGCCAGGTGATCAGTACATGATCTGTCACATGATTAGTCTATAATCATCCACGTGATCAGTGCATGGGCAGTCATGTGATCAGTGCATGATATAGACGTGATCAGTGCATGATCAGTCTCGTGATCAGTGCATGATAGCCACGTGATCACTGCATGATCAGTCACATGATCAGTGCATGATCAGTCATGTGACCAGTACATGGTAGCTGCATGATCATCGCATGATCAGCCACGTGAGCAGTGCATGATAGCCACGTGAGCAGTGCATGATCAGACACACGGTCAGTGCATGATCAGTCACATGATCAGTGCATGATCAGCCACGTGATCAGTGCATGACCAGGCACGTGATCAGTGTATGTTCAGCCAAGTGATCAGTGCATGATAGCCACGTGAGTGTGCATGATCAGTCACGTGATCAGTGCATGATCAGTCACGTGATCAGTGTATGTTCAGCCAAGTGATCAGTGCATGATAGCCACGTGATCAGTGCATGTTCAGTCACGTGATCAGTGCATGGTCAGTCACGTGATCAGTGCATGATCATCCACGTGATCAGTGCATGGGGAGTCATGCAATCAATGCATGATAGCGCCTTGATCAGTGCACGATCAGTCCCGTGATGAGTGTATGATCAGCCAAGGGATCAGTGCAAGATAGCTACGTGATCAGTGCATGATCAGTCACCTGATGGGTGTATGATCATTCACGTGACCTGTACATGGTAGCTACATAATCATTGCATGATCAGCCACGTGAGTAGTGCATGATAGCCAAGTGATCACTGCATGATCAGTCACGCGATCAGTGCATGATCAGTCATGTGACCAGTACATGGTAGCTGTGTGATCATCGCATGATCAGCCACGTGAGCAGTGCATGATAGCCACGTGATCAGTGCATGATCAGACTCGAGATCAGTGCATGATCAGTCACGTGATCAGTGCATGATCAGCCAGGTGATCAGTGCATGACCAGGCACGTGATCAGTGTTTGTCCAGCCAAGTGATCAGTGCATTATAGCCACGTGATCAGTGCATGATCAGTCACGTGATCAGTGCATGATCAGTCACATGATCAATGTATGATCAGACTCGAGATCAGTGCATGATCAGTGACGTGATGAGTGCATGATCAGTCATGTAATCTGTGCATGACCAGTCACGTGATCAGTGTATGACCAGCCATGTGATCAGTGCATGATAGCCACGTGATCAGTGCATGATCAGTCACGTGATCAATGTATGATCATCTCGAGATCAGTGCATGATCAGTCACGTGATCAGTGCATGATCAGCCAGGTGATCAGTGCATGACCAGGCACGTGATCAGTGTATGACCAGCCATGTGATCAGTGCATGATAGCCACGTGATCAGTGCATGATAAGTCACGTGATCAGTGCATGATCAGTCACGTGTTCAGTGCATGATCAGCCACATGATCAGTGCATGATCAGTCACGTGACCAGCACATGGTAGCTGCGTGATCAGTGTATGACCAGCCAAGTGATCAGTGCATGATAGCCACGTGATCAGTGCATGATCAGTCACGTGATCAGTGCATGATCAGCCACATGATCAGTGCATGATCAGTCACGTGACCAGTACATGGTAGCTGCGAGATCATTTCATGATCAACCACGTTAACAGTGCATGATAGCCACGTGATCAGTGCTTGATCACCCACATGATCAGTGCATGATCAATTACGTGATCAGTGCAAGATCAGTCACGTGACCAGTACATGGTAGCTACGTGATCAGTGCATGATAGCCACGTGATCAGTGCATGATCAGTCACGTGATACATGTGTGATCAGCCACGTGAATCGTGCATGATATCCACGTGATCAGTGCATGATCAGTCACGTGACAGGTGTGTGAAAAGCTATGTGAACAGTGCATGTTCAGCCATGTGATCAGTGCATGATATCCACGTGATCAGTGCATGATATCCACGTGATCAGTGCATGATCAGTCTCGTGAACAGTGCATGATCAGTCACGTAATCAGTGCATGATAGCCACGTGATCAGTGCATGATCAGTCACGTGATACGTGTGTGATCAGCCACGTGATCAGTGCATGATGAGTCAGGTGATCAGTGCAGGATTAATTACGTGATCAGTGCATGATCAGTCACGTGACCAGTGCATGGTAGCTACGTGATCATTGCATGATCAGCCACGTGATCAGTGCATGATAGCCACGTGATCAGTGCATGATAGCCACGTGATCAGTGCATGATCAGTCACGTGATACGTGTGTGATCAGCCACGTGATCAGTGCATGTTATGCACGTGATCAGTGCAGGATAGCCACGTGATCACTTCATGATTATTTACGTGATCTGTACATGATCAGTCACGTGATACGTGTGTGATCAGCCACCGGATCAGTGCGTGATGAGCCATGTGGTCAGTGCAGCATCAATTACGTGATCAGTGCATGATCAGTCACATGACCAGTACATGGTAGCTACGTGAACATTGCGTGATCAGCCACGTGATCAGTGCATGATAGCTACGTGATCAGTGCATGATAGCCACATGATCAGTGCATGAGAGCCACGTGATCAGTGCATGATCAGTCACGTGATACACGTGTGATCAGCCACGTGATCAGTGCATGATGAGCCACGTGATCAGTGCAGGATCAATTACGTGATCAGTGCATGATCAGTCACGTGACCAGTACATGGTTGCTATGTGATCCTTGCATGATCAGCCACGTGAGCAGAGCATGATAGGCACGTGATCAGAGCATGATCAGTCACGTGATCAGTACATGATCATTCACTTGAACAGTGCATGATCATTGACGTGATCTGTGCATGATCAGTCACGTGACCAGTATATGGTAGCTATGTGATCATTCCATGACGAGCCACGTGAGCAGTGCATGATAGCCACGTGATGTGTGCATGATCAGTTACGTGAGCAGAGTATGATCAGCCACGTGATCAGTGCATGAGTTCCACGTGAACAGTGCATGTTCAGCCACGTGATCAGTGCATGATAGCCACGTGATCAGTGCATGATCAGTTACCTGAGCAGTGTATGATCAGCCACGTGATCAGTGCATGCCCAGGCACGTGATCAGTGTATGTCCAGCCAAGTGATCAGTGCATGATAGCCACGTGAGCAGTGCATGATAGCCACGTGATGTGTGCATGATCAGTTACGTGAGCAGAGTATGGTCAGCCACGTGGTCAGTGCATGAGTGCCACGTGAAAAGTGCATGATCAGTCATGTGATCAGTGTATGACCAGCCAAGTGATCAGTGCAGGATAGCCACGTGATCACTGCATGATCAGTCACGTGATCAGTGCATGATCAGTCACGTGATCAGTGTATGATCAGCCACGTGATCAGTGCATGATGAGCCAAATGATCAGTGCATGATCAATTACGTGATCAGTGCATGATCAGCCACGTGATTAGTGCATGATCAGTCACGTGATCAGTGCATGGTCAGTCACGTAAACAGTGCATGATCATCCACGTGATCAGTGCATGTGGAGGCATGTAGACAATGCATGATAGCACCGTGATCAGTGCACGATCAGTCCCGTGATGAGTGTATGATCAGCAAACTGATCAGTGCAAGATAGCTACATGATCAGTGCATGATCAGCCACGTCATCAGTGCATGATAGCCACGTAAGCAGTGCATACAATTACATGATCAGTGCATGCGCAATCACGTGATCAGTGCATGATAGCCACGTGATCAGTGCATGATCATTCACGTGATATGTGTGTGATCAGCCACGTGAACAGTGCATGCTCAGTCACGTGGTAAGTCCTGCTGAGCTGCGTGATTACTGTCTGCTCATCTGCTTGACAATTGCCAGCTGAGCTGTACGATTCCTGCCTGTCATCTCCTTGACAATTGCCACCTGTGCTGCATAATTCCTGCCTGCTCATCTACTTGATTATTGCCAGGTGAGCAGCATGATTTCTCAAAACTGAGTTCCATGATTATAGCCTGCTGACAGATTCCTGCCTACTCAGCTCTTTGTTCACTGCCTGCAGATGCACATGATCAGTGTGTGACACCAAACATGATCAGCACATGATCAGTCACATGATCAATGCATGATAAGCCAGGTGATCAGTGCATGATCAATTACGTGATCATTGCATGATGAGCCACGTGAGCAGTGCATGATAGCCACGTGATCAGTGCATGATCACTCACGTGATCAGTTCATGATCAGTCACGTTTTCAGTGCAAGATCAGCCACGTGATCAGTGCATGATCAATTACGTGATCAGTGCATGATATCCACGTGTTCAGTGCATGATCAATCACGTGATCAGTGCCTGCTGAGCTGCGTGATTACTGTCTGCTCATCTGCTTGACAATTGGCAGCTGAGCTGCACGATTCCTGCCTGTCATCTGCTTGACAATTGCCAGCTGTGCTGCGTAATTCCTGCCTGCTCAGCTGCTTGATTATTGCCAGCTGAGCAGCATGATTCCTCACACATGAGTTCCATGATTATTGCCTGCTGACTGTTTGATTCGTGCCTACTCAGCTCTTTGTTTATTGCCTCCAGAGGCACATGATCAGTGTATGATAGCAAACATGATCAGCACATGATCAGTCACATGATCAGCGCCATTAAGTCACGTGATTACTACATGATAGTTATGTGATCAGTCCATGCTCAGTCACGGTATCAGTGCATGATCAGCCACGTGATCAGTGCATGATCAGCCAGGTGATCAGTACATGATCTGTCACATGATTAGTCTATAATCATCCACGTGATCAGTGCATGGGCAGTCATGTGATCAGTGCATGATATAGACGTGATCAGTGCATGATCAGTCTCGTGATCAGTGCATGATAGCCACGTGATCACTGCATGATCAGTCACATGATCAGTGCATGATCAGTCATGTGACCAGTACATGGTAGCTGCATGATCATCGCATGATCAGCCACGTGAGCAGTGCATGATAGCCACGTGAGCAGTGCATGATCAGACACACGGTCAGTGCATGATCAGTCACATGATCAGTGCATGATCAGCCACGTGATCAGTGCATGACCAGGCACGTGATCAGTGTATGTTCAGCCAAGTGATCAGTGCATGATAGCCACGTGAGTGTGCATGATCAGTCACGTGATCAGTGCATGATCAGTCACGTGATCAGTGTATGTTCAGCCAAGTGATCAGTGCATGATAGCCACGTGATCAGTGCATGTTCAGTCACGTGATCAGTGCATGGTCAGTCACGTGATCAGTGCATGATCATCCACGTGATCAGTGCATGGGGAGTCATGCAATCAATGCATGATAGCGCCTTGATCAGTGCACGATCAGTCCCATGATGAGTGTATGATCAGCCAAGGGATCAGTGCAAGATAGCTACGTGATCAGTGCATGATCAGTCACCTGATGGGTGTATGATCATTCACGTGACCTGTACATGGTAGCTACATAATCATTGCATGATCAGCCACGTGAGTAGTGCATGATAGCCAAGTGATCACTGCATGATCAGTCACGCGATCAGTGCATGATCAGTCATGTGACCAGTACATGGTAGCTGTGTGATCATCGCATGATCAGCCACGTGAGCAGTGCATGATAGCCACGTGATCAGTGCATGATCAGACTCGAGATCAGTGCGTGATCAGTCACGTGATCAGTGCATGATCAGCCAGGTGATCAGTGCATGACCAGGCACGTGATCAGTGTATGTCCAGCCAAGTGATCAGTGCATTATAGCCACGTGATCAGTGCATGATCAGTCACGTGATCAGTGCATGATCAGTCACATGATCAATGTATGATCAGACTCGAGATCAGTGCATGATCAGTGACGTGATGAGTGCATGATCAGTCATGTAATCTGTGCATGACCAGTCACGTGATCAGTGTATGACCAGCCATGTGATCAGTGCATGATAGCCACGTGATCAGTGCATGATCAGTCACGTGATCAATGTATGATCATCTCGAGATCAGTGCATGATCAGTCACGTGATCAGTGCATGATCAGCCAGGTGATCAGTGCATGACCAGGCACGTGATCAGTGTATGACCAGCCATGTGATCAGTGCATGATAGCCACGTGATCAGTGCATGATAAGTCACGTGATCAGTGCATGATCAGTCACGTGTTCAGTGCATGATCAGCCACATGATCAGTGCATGATCAGTCACGTGACCAGCACATGGTAGCTGCGTGATCAGTGTATGACCAGCCAAGTGATCAGTGCATGATAGCCACGTGATCAGTGCATGATCAGTCACGTGATCAGTGCATGATCAGCCACACGATCAGTGCATGATCAGTCACGTGACCAGTACATGGTAGCTGCGAGATCATTTCATGATCAACCACGTTAACAGTGCATGATAGCCACGTGATCAGTGCTTGATCACCCACATGATCAGTGCATGATCAATTACGTGATCAGTGCAAGATCAGTCACGTGACCAGTACATGGTAGCTACGTGATCAGTGCATGATAGCCACGTGATCAGTGCATGATAGCCACGTGATCAGTGCATGATCAGTCACGTGATACATGTGTGATCAGCCACGTGAATCGTGCATGATATCCACGTGATCAGTGCATGATCAGTCACGTGACAGGTGTGTGATAAGCCATGTGAACAGTGCATGTTCAGCCATGTGATCAGTGCATGATATCCACGTGATCAGTGCATGATCAGTCTCGTGAACAGTGCATGATCAGTCACGTAATCAGTGCATGATAGCCACGTGATCAGTGCATGATCAGTCACGTGATACGTGTGTGATCAGCCACGTGATCAGTGCATGATGAGTCAGGTGATCAGTGCAGGATTAATTACGTGATCAGTGCATGATCAGTCACGTGACCAGTGCATGGTAGCTACGTGATCATTGCATGATCAGCCACGTGATCAGTGCATGATAGCCACGTGATCAGTGCATGATAGCCACGTGATCAGTGCATGATCAGTCACGTGATACGTGTGTGATCAGCCACGTGATCAGTGCATGTTATGCACGTGATCAGTGCAGGATAGCCACGTGATCACTTCATGATTATTTACGTGATCTGTACATGATCAGTCACGTGATACGTGTGTGATCAGCCACCGGATCAGTGCGTGATGAGCCATGTGATCAGTGCAGCATCAATTACGTGATCAGTGCATGATCAGCCAGGTGATCAGTGCATGACCAGGCACGTGATCAGTGTATGACCAGCCATGTGATCAGTGCATGATAGCCACGTGATCAGTGCATGATAAGTCACGTGATCAGTGCATGATCAGTCACGTGTTCAGTGCATGATCAGCCACATGATCAGTGCATGATCAGTCACGTGACCAGCACATGGTAGCTGCGTGATCAGTGTATGACCAGCCAAGTGATCAGTGCATGATAGCCACGTGATCAGTGCATGATCAGTCACGTGATCAGTGCATGATCAGCCACATGATCAGTGCATGATCAGTCACGTGACCAGTACATGGTAGCTGCGAGATCATTTCATGATCAACCACGTTAACAGTGCATGATAGCCACGTGATCAGTGCTTGATCACCCACATGATCAGTGCATGATCAATTACGTGATCAGTGCAAGATCAGTCACGTGACCAGTACATGGTAGCTACGTGATCAGTGCATGATAGCCACGTGATCAGTGCATGATCAGTCACGTGATACATGTGTGATCAGCCACGTGAATCGTGCATGATATCCACGTGATCAGTGCATGATCAGTCACGTGACAGGTGTGTGAAAAGCTATGTGAACAGTGCATGTTCAGCCATGTGATCAGTGCATGATATCCACGTGATCAGTGCATGATATCCACGTGATCAGTGCATGATCAGTCTCGTGAACAGTGCATGATCAGTCACGTAATCAGTGCATGATAGCCACGTGATCAGTGCATGATCAGTCACGTGATACGTGTGTGATCAGCCACGTGATCAGTGCATGATGAGTCAGGTGATCAGTGCAGGATTAATTACGTGATCAGTGCATGATCAGTCACGTGACCAGTGCATGGTAGCTACGTGATCATTGCATGATCAGCCACGTGATCAGTGCATGATAGCCACGTGATCAGTGCATGATAGCCACGTGATCAGTGCATGATCAGTCACGTGATACGTGTGTGATCAGCCACGTGATCAGTGCATGTTATGCACGTGATCAGTGCAGGATAGCCACGTGATCACTTCATGATTATTTACGTGATCTGTACATGATCAGTCACGTGATACGTGTGTGATCAGCCACCGGATCAGTGCGTGATGAGCCATGTGGTCAGTGCAGCATCAATTACGTGATCAGTGCATGATCAGTCACATGACCAGTACATGGTAGCTACGTGAACATTGCGTGATCAGCCACGTGATCAGTGCATGATAGCTACGTGATCAGTGCATGATAGCCACATGATCAGTGCATGAGAGCCACGTGATCAGTGCATGATCAGTCACGTGATACACGTGTGATCAGCCACGTGATCAGTGCATGATGAGCCACGTGATCAGTGCAGGATCAATTACGTGATCAGTGCATGATCAGTCACGTGACCAGTACATGGTTGCTATGTGATCCTTGCATGATCAGCCACGTGAGCAGAGCATGATAGGCACGTGATCAGAGCATGATCAGTCACGTGATCAGTACATGATCATTCACTTGAACAGTGCATGATCATTGACGTGATCTGTGCATGATCAGTCACGTGACCAGTATATGGTAGCTATGTGATCATTCCATGACGAGCCACGTGAGCAGTGCATGATAGCCACGTGATGTGTGCATGATCAGTTACGTGAGCAGAGTATGATCAGCCACGTGATCAGTGCATGAGTTCCACGTGAACAGTGCATGTTCAGCCACGTGATCAGTGCATGATAGCCACGTGATCAGTGCATGATCAGTTACCTGAGCAGTGTATGATCAGCCACGTGATCAGTGCATGCCCAGGCACGTGATCAGTGTATGTCCAGCCAAGTGATCAGTGCATGATAGCCACGTGAGCAGTGCATGATAGCCACGTGATGTGTGCATGATCAGTTACGTGAGCAGAGTATGGTCAGCCACGTGGTCAGTGCATGAGTGCCACGTGAAAAGTGCATGATCAGTCATGTGATCAGTGTATGACCAGCCAAGTGATCAGTGCAGGATAGCCACGTGATCACTGCATGATCAGTCACGTGATCAGTGCATGATCAGTCACGTGATCAGTGTATGATCAGCCACGTGATCAGTGCATGATGAGCCAAATGATCAGTGCATGATCAATTACGTGATCAGTGCATGATCAGCCACGTGATTAGTGCATGATCAGTCACGTGATCAGTGCATGGTCAGTCACGTAAACAGTGCATGATCATCCACGTGATCAGTGCATGTGGAGGCATGTAGACAATGCATGATAGCACCGTGATCAGTGCACGATCAGTCCCGTGATGAGTGTATGATCAGCAAACTGATCAGTGCAAGATAGCTACATGATCAGTGCATGATCAGCCACGTCATCAGTGCATGATAGCCACGTAAGCAGTGCATACAATTACATGATCAGTGCATGCGCAATCACGTGATCAGTGCATGATAGCCACGTGATCAGTGCATGATCATTCACGTGATATGTGTGTGATCAGCCACGTGAACAGTGCATGCTCAGTCACGTGGTAAGTCCTGCTGAGCTGCGTGATTACTGTCTGCTCATCTGCTTGACAATTGCCAGCTGAGCTGTACGATTCCTGCCTGTCATCTCCTTGACAATTGCCACCTGTGCTGCATAATTCCTGCCTGCTCATCTACTTGATTATTGCCAGGTGAGCAGCATGATTTCTCAAAACTGAGTTCCATGATTATAGCCTGCTGACAGATTCCTGCCTACTCAGCTCTTTGTTCACTGCCTGCAGATGCACATGATCAGTGTGTGACACCAAACATGATCAGCACATGATCAGTCACATGATCAATGCATGATAAGCCAGGTGATCAGTGCATGATCAATTACGTGATCATTGCATGATGAGCCACGTGAGCAGTGCATGATAGCCACGTGATCAGTGCATGATCACTCACGTGATCAGTTCATGATCAGTCACGTTTTCAGTGCAAGATCAGCCACGTGATCAGTGCATGATCAATTACGTGATCAGTGCATGATATCCACGTGTTCAGTGCATGATCAATCACGTGATCAGTGCCTGCTGAGCTGCGTGATTACTGTCTGCTCATCTGCTTGACAATTGGCAGCTGAGCTGCACGATTCCTGCCTGTCATCTGCTTGACAATTGCCAGCTGTGCTGCGTAATTCCTGCCTGCTCAGCTGCTTGATTATTGCCAGCTGAGCAGCATGATTCCTCACACATGAGTTCCATGATTATTGCCTGCTGACTGTTTGATTCGTGCCTACTCAGCTCTTTGTTTATTGCCTCCAGAGGCACATGATCAGTGTATGATAGCAAACATGATCAGCACATGATCAGTCACATGATCAGCGCCATTAAGTCACGTGATTACTACATGATAGTTATGTGATCAGTCCATGCTCAGTCACGGTATCAGTGCATGATCAGCCACGTGATCAGTGCATGATCAGCCAGGTGATCAGTACATGATCTGTCACATGATTAGTCTATAATCATCCACGTGATCAGTGCATGGGCAGTCATGTGATCAGTGCATGATATAGACGTGATCAGTGCATGATCAGTCTCGTGATCAGTGCATGATAGCCACGTGATCACTGCATGATCAGTCACATGATCAGTGCATGATCAGTCATGTGACCAGTACATGGTAGCTGCATGATCATCGCATGATCAGCCACGTGAGCAGTGCATGATAGCCACGTGAGCAGTGCATGATCAGACACACGGTCAGTGCATGATCAGTCACATGATCAGTGCATGATCAGCCACGTGATCAGTGCATGACCAGGCACGTGATCAGTGTATGTTCAGCCAAGTGATCAGTGCATGATAGCCACGTGAGTGTGCATGATCAGTCACGTGATCAGTGCATGATCAGTCACGTGATCAGTGTATGTTCAGCCAAGTGATCAGTGCATGATAGCCACGTGATCAGTGCATGTTCAGTCACGTGATCAGTGCATGGTCAGTCACGTGATCAGTGCATGATCATCCACGTGATCAGTGCATGGGGAGTCATGCAATCAATGCATGATAGCGCCTTGATCAGTGCACGATCAGTCCCGTGATGAGTGTATGATCAGCCAAGGGATCAGTGCAAGATAGCTACGTGATCAGTGCATGATCAGTCACCTGATGGGTGTATGATCATTCACGTGACCTGTACATGGTAGCTACATAATCATTGCATGATCAGCCACGTGAGTAGTGCATGATAGCCAAGTGATCACTGCATGATCAGTCACGCGATCAGTGCATGATCAGTCATGTGACCAGTACATGGTAGCTGTGTGATCATCGCATGATCAGCCACGTGAGCAGTGCATGATAGCCACGTGATCAGTGCATGATCAGACTCGAGATCAGTGCGTGATCAGTCACGTGATCAGTGCATGATCAGCCAGGTGATCAGTGCATGACCAGGCACGTGATCAGTGTATGTCCAGCCAAGTGATCAGTGCATTATAGCCACGTGATCAGTGCATGATCAGTCACGTGATCAGTGCATGATCAGTCACATGATCAATGTATGATCAGACTCGAGATCAGTGCATGATCAGTGACGTGATGAGTGCATGATCAGTCATGTAATCTGTGCATGACCAGTCACGTGATCAGTGTATGACCAGCCATGTGATCAGTGCATGATAGCCACGTGATCAGTGCATGATCAGTCACGTGATCAATGTATGATCATCTCGAGATCAGTGCATGATCAGTCACGTGATCAGTGCATGATCAGCCAGGTGATCAGTGCATGACCAGGCACGTGATCAGTGTATGACCAGCCATGTGATCAGTGCATGATAGCCACGTGATCAGTGCATGATAAGTCACGTGATCAGTGCATGATCAGTCACGTGTTCAGTGCATGATCAGCCACATGATCAGTGCATGATCAGTCACGTGACCAGCACATGGTAGCTGCGTGATCAGTGTATGACCAGCCAAGTGATCAGTGCATGATAGCCACGTGATCAGTGCATGATCAGTCACGTGATCAGTGCATGATCAGCCACACGATCAGTGCATGATCAGTCACGTGACCAGTACATGGTAGCTGCGAGATCATTTCATGATCAACCACGTTAACAGTGCATGATAGCCACGTGATCAGTGCTTGATCACCCACATGATCAGTGCATGATCAATTACGTGATCAGTGCAAGATCAGTCACGTGACCAGTACATGGTAGCTACGTGATCAGTGCATGATAGCCACGTGATCAGTGCATGATAGCCACGTGATCAGTGCATGATCAGTCACGTGATACATGTGTGATCAGCCACGTGAATCGTGCATGATATCCACGTGATCAGTGCATGATCAGTCACGTGACAGGTGTGTGATAAGCCATGTGAACAGTGCATGTTCAGCCATGTGATCAGTGCATGATATCCACGTGATCAGTGCATGATATCCACGTGATCAGTGCATGATCAGTCTCGTGAACAGTGCATGATCAGTCACGTAATCAGTGCATGATAGCCACGTGATCAGTGCATGATCAGTCACGTGATACGTGTGTGATCAGCCACGTGATCAGTGCATGATGAGACAGGTGATCAGTGCAGGATTAATTACGTGATCAGTGCATGATCAGTCACGTGACCAGTGCATGGTAGCTACGTGATCATTGCATGATCAGCCACGTGATCAGTGCATGATAGCCACGTGATCAGTGCATGATAGCCACGTGATCAGTGCATGATCAGTCACGTGATACGTGTGTGATCAGCCACGTGATCAGTGCATGTTATGCACGTGATCAGTGCAGGATAGCCACGTGATCACTTCATGATTATTTACGTGATCTGTACATGATCAGTCACGTGATACGTGTGTGATCAGCCACCGGATCAGTGCGTGATGAGCCATGTGATCAGTGCAGGATCAATTATGTGATCAGTGCATGATCAGTCTCGTGATCAGTGCATGATAGCCACGTGATCACTGCATGATCAGTCACATGATCAGTGCATGATCAGTCATGTGACCAGTACATGGTAGCTGCATGATCATCGCATGATCAGCCACGTGAGCAGTGCATGATAGCCACGTGAGCAGTGCATGATCAGACACACGGTCAGTGCATGATCAGTCACATGATCAGTGCATGATCAGCCACGTGATCAGTGCATGACCAGGCACGTGATCAGTGTATGTTCAGCCAAGTGATCAGTGCATGATAGCCACGTGAGTGTGCATGATCAGTCACGTGATCAGTGCATGATCAGTCACGTGATCAGTGTATGTTCAGCCAAGTGATCAGTGCATGATAGCCACGTGATCAGTGCATGTTCAGTCACGTGATCAGTGCATGGTCAGTCACGTGATCAGTGCATGATCATCCACGTGATCAGTGCATGGGGAGTCATGCAATCAATGCATGATAGCGCCTTGATCAGTGCACGATCAGTCCCGTGATGAGTGTATGATCAGCCAAGGGATCAGTGCAAGATAGCTACGTGATCAGTGCATGATCAGTCACCTGATGGGTGTATGATCATTCACGTGACCTGTACATGGTAGCTACATAATCATTGCATGATCAGCCACGTGAGTAGTGCATGATAGCCAAGTGATCACTGCATGATCAGTCACGCGATCAGTGCATGATCAGTCATGTGACCAGTACATGGTAGCTGTGTGATCATCGCATGATCAGCCACGTGAGCAGTGCATGATAGCCACGTGATCAGTGCATGATCAGACTCGAGATCAGTGCGTGATCAGTCACGTGATCAGTGCATGATCAGCCAGGTGATCAGTGCATGACCAGGCACGTGATCAGTGTATGTCCAGCCAAGTGATCAGTGCATTATAGCCACGTGATCAGTGCATGATCAGTCACGTGATCAGTGCATGATCAGTCACATGATCAATGTATGATCAGACTCGAGATCAGTGCATGATCAGTGACGTGATGAGTGCATGATCAGTCATGTAATCTGTGCATGACCAGTCACGTGATCAGTGTATGACCAGCCATGTGATCAGTGCATGATAGCCACGTGATCAGTGCATGATCAGTCACGTAATCAATGTATGATCATCTCGAGATCAGTGCATGATCAGTCACGTGATCAGTGCATGATCAGCCAGGTGATCAGTGCATGACCAGGCACGTGATCAGTGTATGACCAGCCATGTGATCAGTGCATGATAGCCACGTGATCAGTGCATGATAAGTCACGTGATCAGTGCATGATCAGTCACGTGTTCAGTGCATGATCAGCCACATGATCAGTGCATGATCAGTCACGTGACCAGCACATGGTAGCTGCGTGATCAGTGTATGACCAGCCAAGTGATCAGTGCATGATAGCCACGTGATCAGTGCATGATCAGTCACGTGATCAGTGCATGATCAGCCACACGATCAGTGCATGATCAGTCACGTGACCAGTACATGGTAGCTGCGAGATCATTTCATGATCAACCACGTTAACAGTGCATGATAGCCACGTGATCAGTGCTTGATCACCCACATGATCAGTGCATGATCAATTACGTGATCAGTGCAAGATCAGTCACGTGACCAGTACATGGTAGCTACGTGATCAGTGCATGATAGCCACGTGATCAGTGCATGATAGCCACGTGATCAGTGCATGATCAGTCACGTGATACATGTGTGATCAGCCACGTGAATCGTGCATGATATCCACGTGATCAGTGCATGATCAGTCACGTGACAGGTGTGTGATAAGCCATGTGAACAGTGCATGTTCAGCCATGTGATCAGTGCATGATATCCACGTGATCAGTGCATGATATCCACGTGATCAGTGCATGATCAGTCTCGTGAACAGTGCATGATCAGTCACGTAATCAGTGCATGATAGCCACGTGATCAGTGCATGATCAGTCACGTGATACGTGTGTGATCAGCCACGTGATCAGTGCATGATGAGTCAGGTGATCAGTGCAGGATTAATTACGTGATCAGTGCATGATCAGTCACGTGACCAGTGCATGGTAGCTACGTGATCATTGCATGATCAGCCACGTGATCAGTGCATGATAGCCACGTGATCAGTGCATGATAGCCACGTGATCAGTGCATGATCAGTCACGTGATACGTGTGTGATCAGCCACGTGATCAGTGCATGTTATGCACGTGATCAGTGCAGGATAGCCACGTGATCACTTCATGATTATTTACGTGATCTGTACATGATCAGTCACGTGATACGTGTGTGATCAGCCACCGGATCAGTGCGTGATGAGCCATGTGATCAGTGCAGCATCAATTACGTGATCAGTGCATGATCAGTCACATGACCAGTACATGGTAGCTACGTGAACATTGCGTGATCAGCCACGTGATCAGTGCATGATAGCTACGTGATCAGTGCATGATAGCCACATGATCAGTGCATGAGAGCCACGTGATCAGTGCATGATCAGTCACGTGATACACGTGTGATCAGCCACGTGATCAGTGCATGATGAGCCACGTGATCAGTGCAGGATCAATTACGTGATCAGTGCATGATCAGTCACGTGACCAGTACATGGTTGCTATGTGATCCTTGCATGATCAGCCACGTGAGCAGAGCATGATAGGCACGTGATCAGAGCATGATCAGTCACGTGATCAGTACATGATCATTCACTTGAACAGTGCATGATCATTGACGTGATCTGTGCATGATCAGTCACGTGACCAGTATATGGTAGCTATGTGATCATTCCATGACGAGCCACGTGAGCAGTGCATGATAGCCACGTGATGTGTGCATGATCAGTTACGTGAGCAGAGTATGATCAGCCACGTGATCAGTGCATGAGTTCCACGTGAACAGTGCATGTTCAGCCACGTGATCAGTGCATGATAGCCACGTGATCAGTGCATGATCAGTTACCTGAGCAGTGTATGATCAGCCACGTGATCAGTGCATGCCCAGGCACGTGATCAGTGTATGTCCAGCCAAGTGATCAGTGCATGATAGCCACGTGAGCAGTGCATGATAGCCACGTGATGTGTGCATGATCAGTTACGTGAGCAGAGTATGGTCAGCCACGTGGTCAGTGCATGAGTGCCACGTGAAAAGTGCATGATCAGTCATGTGATCAGTGTATGACCAGCCAAGTGATCAGTGCAGGATAGCCACGTGATCACTGCATGATCAGTCACGTGATCAGTGCATGATCAGTCACGTTATCAGTGTATGATCAGCCACGTGATCAGTGCATGATGAGCCAAATGATCAGTGCATGATCAATTACGTGATCAGTGCATGATCAGCCACGTGATTAGTGCATGATCAGTCACGTGATCAGTGCATGGTCAGTCACGTAAACAGTGCATGATCATCCACGTGATCAGTGCATGTGGAGGCATGTAGACAATGCATGATAGCACCGTGATCAGTGCACGATCAGTCCCGTGATGAGTGTATGATCAGCAAACTGATCAGTGCAAGATAGCTACATGATCAGTGCATGATCAGCCACGTCATCAGTGCATGATAGCCACGTAAGCAGTGCATACAATTACATGATCAGTGCATGCGCAATCACGTGATCAGTGCATGATAGCCACGTGATCAGTGCATGATCATTCACGTGATATGTGTGTGATCAGCCACGTGAACAGTGCATGCTCAGTCACGTGGTAAGTCCTGCTGAGCTGCGTGATTACTGTCTGCTCATCTGCTTGACAATTGCCAGCTGAGCTGTACGATTCCTGCCTGTCATCTCCTTGACAATTGCCACCTGTGCTGCATAATTCCTGCCTGCTCATCTACTTGATTATTGCCAGGTGAGCAGCATGATTTCTCAAAACTGAGTTCCATGATTATAGCCTGCTGACAGATTCCTGCCTACTCAGCTCTTTGTTCACTGCCTGCAGATGCACATGATCAGTGTGTGACACCAAACATGATCAGCACATGATCAGTCACATGATCAATGCATGATAAGCCAGGTGATCAGTGCATGATCAATTACGTGATCATTGCATGATGAGCCACGTGAGCAGTGCATGATAGCCACGTGATCAGTGCATGATCACTCACGTGATCAGTTCATGATCAGTCACGTTTTCAGTGCAAGATCAGCCACGTGATCAGTGCATGATCAATTACGTGATCAGTGCATGATATCCACGTGTTCAGTGCATGATCAATCACGTGATCAGTGCCTGCTGAGCTGCGTGATTACTGTCTGCTCATCTGCTTGACAATTGGCAGCTGAGCTGCACGATTCCTGCCTGTCATCTGCTTGACAATTGCCAGCTGTGCTGCGTAATTCCTGCCTGCTCAGCTGCTTGATTATTGCCAGCTGAGCAGCATGATTCCTCACACATGAGTTCCATGATTATTGCCTGCTGACTGTTTGATTCGTGCCTACTCAGCTCTTTGTTTATTGCCTCCAGAGGCACATGATCAGTGTATGATAGCAAACATGATCAGCACATGATCAGTCACATGATCAGCGCCATTAAGTCACGTGATTACTACATGATAGTTATGTGATCAGTCCATGCTCAGTCACGGTATCAGTGCATGATCAGCCACGTGATCAGTGCATGATCAGCCAGGTGATCAGTACATGATCTGTCACATGATTAGTCTATAATCATCCACGTGATCAGTGCATGGGCAGTCATGTGATCAGTGCATGATATAGACGTGATCAGTGCATGATCAGTCTCGTGATCAGTGCATGATAGCCACGTGATCACTGCATGATCAGTCACATGATCAGTGCATGATCAGTCATGTGACCAGTACATGGTAGCTGCATGATCATCGCATGATCAGCCACGTGAGCAGTGCATGATAGCCACGTGAGCAGTGCATGATCAGACACACGGTCAGTGCATGATCAGTCACATGATCAGTGCATGATCAGCCACGTGATCAGTGCATGACCAGGCACGTGATCAGTGTATGTTCAGCCAAGTGATCAGTGCATGATAGCCACGTGAGTGTGCATGATCAGTCACGTGATCAGTGCATGATCAGTCACGTGATCAGTGTATGTTCAGCCAAGTGATCAGTGCATGATAGCCACGTGATCAGTGCATGTTCAGTCACGTGATCAGTGCATGGTCAGTCACGTGATCAGTGCATGATCATCCACGTGATCAGTGCATGGGGAGTCATGCAATCAATGCATGATAGCGCCTTGATCAGTGCACGATCAGTCCCGTGATGAGTGTATGATCAGCCAAGGGATCAGTGCAAGATAGCTACGTGATCAGTGCATGATCAGTCACCTGATGGGTGTATGATCATTCACGTGACCTGTACATGGTAGCTACATAATCATTGCATGATCAGCCACGTGAGTAGTGCATGATAGCCAAGTGATCACTGCATGATCAGTCACGCGATCAGTGCATGATCAGTCATGTGACCAGTACATGGTAGCTGTGTGATCATCGCATGATCAGCCACGTGAGCAGTGCATGATAGCCACGTGATCAGTGCATGATCAGACTCGAGATCAGTGCGTGATCAGTCACGTGATCAGTGCATGATCAGCCAGGTGATCAGTGCATGACCAGGCACGTGATCAGTGTATGTCCAGCCAAGTGATCAGTGCATTATAGCCACGTGATCAGTGCATGATCAGTCACGTGATCAGTGCATGATCAGTCACATGATCAATGTATGATCAGACTCGAGATCAGTGCATGATCAGTGACGTGATGAGTGCATGATCAGTCATGTAATCTGTGCATGACCAGTCACGTGATCAGTGTATGACCAGCCATGTGATCAGTGCATGATAGCCACGTGATCAGTGCATGATCAGTCACGTGATCAATGTATGATCATCTCGAGATCAGTGCATGATCAGTCACGTGATCAGTGCATGATCAGCCAGGTGATCAGTGCATGACCAGGCACGTGATCAGTGTATGACCAGCCATGTGATCAGTGCATGATAGCCACGTGATCAGTGCATGATAAGTCACGTGATCAGTGCATGATCAGTCACGTGTTCAGTGCATGATCAGCCACATGATCAGTGCATGATCAGTCACGTGACCAGCACATGGTAGCTGCGTGATCAGTGTATGACCAGCCAAGTGATCAGTGCATGATAGCCACGTGATCAGTGCATGATCAGTCACGTGATCAGTGCATGATCAGCCACACGATCAGTGCATGATCAGTCACGTGACCAGTACATGGTAGCTGCGAGATCATTTCATGATCAACCACGTTAACAGTGCATGATAGCCACGTGATCAGTGCTTGATCACCCACATGATCAGTGCATGATCAATTACGTGATCAGTGCAAGATCAGTCACGTGACCAGTACATGGTAGCTACGTGATCAGTTCATGATAGCCACGTGATCAGTGCATGATAGCCACGTGATCAGTGCATGATCAGTCACGTGATACATGTGTGATCAGCCACGTGAATCGTGCATGATATCCACGTGATCAGTGCATGATCAGTCACGTGACAGGTGTGTGATAAGCCATGTGAACAGTGCATGTTCAGCCATGTGATCAGTGCATGATATCCACGTGATCAGTGCATGATATCCACGTGATCAGTGCATGATCAGTCTCGTGAACAGTGCATGATCAGTCACGTAATCAGTGCATGATAGCCACGTGATCAGTGCATGATCAGTCACGTGATACGTGTGTGATCAGCCACGTGATCAGTGCATGATGAGTCAGGTGATCAGTGCAGGATTAATTACGTGATCAGTGCATGATCAGTCACGTGACCAGTGCATGGTAGCTACGTGATCATTGCATGATCAGCCACGTGATCAGTGCATGATAGCCACGTGATCAGTGCATGATAGCCACGTGATCAGTGCATGATCAGTCACGTGATACGTGTGTGATCAGCCACGTGATCAGTGCATGTTATGCACGTGATCAGTGCAGGATAGCCACGTGATCACTTCATGATTATTTACGTGATCTGTACATGATCAGTCACGTGATACGTGTGTGATCAGCCACCGGATCAGTGCGTGATGAGCCATGTGATCAGTGCAGCATCAATTACGTGATCAGTGCATGATCAGTCACATGACCAGTACATGGTAGCTACGTGAACATTGCGTGATCAGCCACGTGATCAGTGCATGATAGCTACGTGATCAGTGCATGATAGCCACATGATCAGTGCATGAGAGCCACGTGATCAGTGCATGATCAGTCACGTGATACACGTGTGATCAGCCACGTGATCAGTGCATGATGAGCCACGTGATCAGTGCAGGATCAATTACGTGATCAGTGCATGATCAGTCACGTGACCAGTACATGGTTGCTATGTGATCCTTGCATGATCAGCCACGTGAGCAGAGCATGATAGGCACGTGATCAGAGCATGATCAGTCACGTGATCAGTACATGATCATTCACTTGAACAGTGCATGATCATTGACGTGATCTGTGCATGATCAGTCACGTGACCAGTATATGGTAGCTATGTGATCATTCCATGACGAGCCACGTGAGCAGTGCATGATAGCCACGTGATGTGTGCATGATCAGTTACGTGAGCAGAGTATGATCAGCCACGTGATCAGTGCATGAGTTCCACGTGAACAGTGCATGTTCAGCCACGTGATCAGTGCATGATAGCCACGTGATCAGTGCATGATCAGTTACCTGAGCAGTGTATGATCAGCCACGTGATCAGTGCATGCCCAGGCACGTGATCAGTGTATGTCCAGCCAAGTGATCAGTGCATGATAGCCACGTGAGCAGTGCATGATAGCCACGTGATGTGTGCATGATCAGTTACGTGAGCAGAGTATGGTCAGCCACGTGGTCAGTGCATGAGTGCCACGTGAAAAGTGCATGATCAGTCATGTGATCAGTGTATGACCAGCCAAGTGATCAGTGCAGGATAGCCACGTGATCACTGCATGATCAGTCACGTGATCAGTGCATGATCAGTCACGTTATCAGTGTATGATCAGCCACGTGATCAGTGCATGATGAGCCAAATGATCAGTGCATGATCAATTACGTGATCAGTGCATGATCAGCCACGTGATTAGTGCATGATCAGTCACGTGATCAGTGCATGGTCAGTCACGTAAACAGTGCATGATCATCCACGTGATCAGTGCATGTGGAGGCATGTAGACAATGCATGATAGCACCGTGATCAGTGCACGATCAGTCCCGTGATGAGTGTATGATCAGCAAACTGATCAGTGCAAGATAGCTACATGATCAGTGCATGATCAGCCACGTCATCAGTGCATGATAGCCACGTAAGCAGTGCATACAATTACATGATCAGTGCATGCGCAATCACGTGATCAGTGCATGATAGCCACGTGATCAGTGCATGATCATTCACGTGATATGTGTGTGATCAGCCACGTGAACAGTGCATGCTCAGTCACGTGGTAAGTCCTGCTGAGCTGCGTGATTACTGTCTGCTCATCTGCTTGACAATTGCCAGCTGAGCTGTACGATTCCTGCCTGTCATCTCCTTGACAATTGCCACCTGTGCTGCGTAATTCCTGCCTGCTCATCTACTTGATTATTGCCAGGTGAGCAGCATGATTTCTCAAAACTGAGTTCCATGATTATAGCCTGCTGACAGATTCCTGCCTACTCAGCTCTTTGTTCATTGCCTGCAGATGCACATGATCAGTGTGTGACACCAAACATGATCAGCACATGATCAGTCACATGATCAATGCATGATAAGCCAGGTGATCAGTGCATGATCAATTACGTGATCATTGCATGATGAGCCACGTGAGCAGTGCATGATAGCCACGTGATCAGTGCATGATCACTCACGTGATCAGTTCATGATCAGTCACGTTTTCAGTGCAAGATCAGCCACGTGATCAGTGCATGATCAATTACGTGATCAGTGCATGATATCCACGTGTTCAGTGCATGATCAATCACGTGATCAGTGCCTGCTGAGCTGCGTGATTACTGTCTGCTCATCTGCTTGACAATTGGCAGCTGAGCTGCACGATTCCTGCCTGTCATCTGCTTGACAATTGCCAGCTGTGCTGCGTAATTCCTGCCTGCTCAGCTGCTTGATTATTGCCAGCTGAGCAGCATGATTCCTCACACATGAGTTCCATGATTATTGCCTGCTGACTGTTTGATTCGTGCCTACTCAGCTCTTTGTTTATTGCCTCCAGAGGCACATGATCAGTGTATGATAGCAAACATGATCAGCACATGATCAGTCACATGATCAGTGCCATTAAGTCACGTGATTACTACATGATAGTTATGTGATCAGTCCATGCTCAGTCACGGTATCAGTGCATGATCAGCCACGTGATCAGTGCATGATCAGCCAGGTGATCAGTACATGATCTGTCACATGATTAGTCTATAATCATCCACGTGATCAGTGCATGGGCAGTCATGTGATCAGTGCATGATATAGACGTGATCAGTGCATGATCAGTCTCGTGATCAGTGCATGATAGCCACGTGATCACTGCATGATCAGTCACATGATCAGTGCATGATCAGTCATGTGACCAGTACATGGTAGCTGCATGATCATCGCATGATCAGCCACGTGAGCAGTGCATGATAGCCACGTGAGCAGTGCATGATCAGACACACGGTCAGTGCATGATCAGTCACATGATCAGTGCATGATCAGCCACGTGATCAGTGCATGACCAGGCACGTGATCAGTGTATGTTCAGCCAAGTGATCAGTGCATGATAGCCACGTGAGTGTGCATGATCAGTCACGTGATCAGTGCATGATCAGTCACGTGATCAGTGTATGTTCAGCCAAGTGATCAGTGCATGATAGCCACGTGATCAGTGCATGTTCAGTCACGTGATCAGTGCATGGTCAGTCACGTGATCAGTGCATGATCATCCACGTGATCAGTGCATGGGGAGTCATGCAATCAATGCATGATAGCGCCTTGATCAGTGCACGATCAGTCCCGTGATGAGTGTATGATCAGCCAAGGGATCAGTGCAAGATAGCTACGTGATCAGTGCATGATCAGTCACCTGATGGGTGTATGATCATTCACGTGACCTGTACATGGTAGCTACATAATCATTGCATGATCAGCCACGTGAGTAGTGCATGATAGCCAAGTGATCACTGCATGATCAGTCACGCGATCAGTGCATGATCAGTCATGTGACCAGTACATGGTAGCTGTGTGATCATCGCATGATCAGCCACGTGAGCAGTGCATGATAGCCACGTGATCAGTGCATGATCAGACTCGAGATCAGTGCATGATCAGTCACGTGATCAGTGCATGATCAGTCTCATGATCAGTGCATGATAGCCACGTGATCAGTGCATGATCAGTCACCTGATGGGTGTATGATCATTCACGTGACCTGTACATGGTAGCTACATAATCATTGCATGATCAGCCACGTGAGTAGTGCATGATAGCCAAGTGATCACTGCATGATCAGTCACGCGATCAGTGCATGATCAGTCATGTGACCAGTACATGGTAGCTGTGTGATCATCGCATGATCAGCCACGTGAGCAGTGCATGATAGCCACGTGATCAGTGCATGATCAGACTCGAGATCAGTGCATGATCAGTCACGTGATCAGTGCATGATCAGCCAGGTGATCAGTGCATGACCAGGCACGTGATCAGTGTATGTCCAGCCAAGTGATCAGTGCATTATAGCCACGTGATCAGTGCATGATCAGTCACGTGATCAGTGCATGATCAGTCACATGATCAATGTATGATCAGACTCGAGATCAGTGCATGATCAGTGACGTGATGAGTGCATGATCAGTCATGTAATCTGTGCATGACCAGTCACGTGATCAGTGTATGACCAGCCATGTGATCAGTGCATGATAGCCACGTGATCAGTGCATGATCAGTCACGTGATCAATGTATGATCATCTCGAGATCAGTGCATGATCAGTCACGTGATCAGTGCATGATCAGCCAGGTGATCAGTGCATGACCAGGCACGTGATCAGTGTATGACCAGCCATGTGATCAGTGCATGATAGCCACGTGATCAGTGCATGATAAGTCACGTGATCAGTGCATGATCAGTCACGTGTTCAGTGCATGATCAGCCACATGATCAGTGCATGATCAGTCACGTGACCAGCACATGGTAGCTGCGTGATCAGTGTATGACCAGCCAAGTGATCAGTGCATGATAGCCACGTGATCAGTGCATGATCAGTCACGTGATCAGTGCATGATCAGCCACATGATCAGTGCATGATCAGTCACGTGACCAGTACATGGTAGCTGCGAGATCATTTCATGATCAACCACGTTAACAGTGCATGATAGCCACGTGATCAGTGCTTGATCACCCACATGATCAGTGCATGATCAATTACGTGATCAGTGCAAGATCAGTCACGTGACCAGTACATGGTAGCTACGTGATCAGTGCATGATAGCCACGTGATCAGTGCATGATCAGTCACGTGATACATGTGTGATCAGCCACGTGAATCGTGCATGATATCCACGTGATCAGTGCATGATCAGTCACGTGACAGGTGTGTGATAAGCCATGTGAACAGTGCATGTTCAGCCATGTGATCAGTGCATGATATCCACGTGATCAGTGCATGATATCCACGTGATCAGTGCATGATCAGTCTCGTGAACAGTGCATGATCAGTCACGTAATCAGTGCATGATAGCCACGTGATCAGTGCATGATCAGTCACGTGATACGTGTGTGATCAGCCACGTGATCAGTGCATGATGAGTCAGGTGATCAGTGCAGGATTAATTACGTGATCAGTGCATGATCAGTCACGTGACCAGTGCATGGTAGCTACGTGATCATTGCATGATCAGCCACGTGATCAGTGCATGATAGCCACGTGATCAGTGCATGATAGCCACGTGATCAGTGCATGATCAGTCACGTGATACGTGTGTGATCAGCCACGTGATCAGTGCATGTTATGCACGTGATCAGTGCAGGATAGCCACGTGATCACTTCATGATTATTTACGTGATCTGTACATGATCAGTCACGTGATACGTGTGTGATCAGCCACCGGATCAGTGCGTGATGAGCCATGTGATCAGTGCAGCATCAATTACGTGATCAGTGCATGATCAGTCACATGACCAGTACATGGTAGCTACGTGAACATTGCGTGATCAGCCACGTGATCAGTGCATGATAGCTACGTGATCAGTGCATGATAGCCACATGATCAGTGCATGAGAGCCACGTGATCAGTGCATGATCAGTCACGTGATACACGTGTGATCAGCCACGTGATCAGTGCATGATGAGCCACGTGATCAGTGCAGGATCAATTACGTGATCAGTGCATGATCAGTCACGTGACCAGTACATGATTGCTATGTGATCCTTGCATGATCAGCCACGTGAGCAGAGCATGATAGGCACGTGATCAGAGCATGATCAGTCACGTGATCAGTACATGATCATTCACTTGAACAGTGCATGATCATTGACGTGATCTGTGCATGATCAGTCACGTGACCAGTATATGGTAGCTATGTGATCATTCCATGACGAGCCACGTGAGCAGTGCATGATAGCCACGTGATGTGTGCATGATCAGTTACGTGAGCAGAGTATGATCAGCCACGTGATCAGTGCATGAGTTCCACGTGAACAGTGCATGTTCAGCCACGTGATCAGTGCATGATAGCCACGTGATCAGTGCATGATCAGTTACCTGAGCAGTGTATGATCAGCCACGTGATCAGTGCATGCCCAGGCACGTGATCAGTGTATGTCCAGCCAAGTGATCAGTGCATGATAGCCACGTGAGCAGTGCATGATAGCCACGTGATGTGTGCATGATCAGTTACGTGAGCAGAGTATGGTCAGCCACGTGGTCAGTGCATGAGTGCCACGTGAAAAGTGCATGATCAGTCATGTGATCAGTGTATGACCAGCCAAGTGATCAGTGCAGGATAGCCACGTGATCACTGCATGATCAGACTCGAGATCAGTGCATGATCAGTCACGTGATCAGTGCATGATCAGCCAGGTGATCAGTGCATGACCAGGCACGTGATCAGTGTATGTCCAGCCAAGTGATCAGTGCATTATAGCCACGTGATCAGTGCATGATCAGTCACGTGATCAGTGCATGATCAGTCACATGATCAATGTATGATCAGACTCGAGATCAGTGCATGATCAGTGACGTGATGAGTGCATGATCAGTCATCGTAATCTGTGCATGACCAGTCACGTGATCAGTGTATGACCAGCCATGTGATCAGTGCATGATAGCCACGTGATCAGTGCATGATCAGTCACGTGATCAATGGTATGATCATCCTCGAGATCAGTGCATGATCAGTCACAGTGATCAGTGCATGATCAGCCAGGTGATCAGTGCATGACCAGGCACGTGATCAGTGTAGTGACCAGCCATGTGATCAGTGCATGATAGCCACGTGATCAGTGCATGATAAGTCACGTGATCAGTGCATGATCAGTCACGTGTTCAGTGCATGATCAGCCACATGATCAGTGCATGATCAGTCACGTGACCAGCACATGGTAGCTGCGTGATCAGTGTATGACCAGCCAAGTGATCAGTGCATGATAGCCACGTGATCAGTGCATGATCAGTCACGTGATCAGTGCATGATCAGCCACATGATCAGTGCATGATCAGTCACGTGACCAGTACATGGTAGCTGCGAGATCATTTCATGATCAACCACGTTAACAGTGCATGATAGCCACGTGATCAGTGCTTGATCACCCACATGATCAGTGCATGATCAATTACGTGATCAGTGCAAGATCAGTCACGTGACCAGTACATGGTAGCTACGTGATCAGTGCATGATAGCCACGTGATCAGTGCATGATCAGTCACGTGATACATGTGTGATCAGCCACGTGAATCGTGCATGATATCCACGTGATCAGTGCATGATCAGTCACGTGACAGGTGTGTGATAAGCCATGTGAACAGTGCATGTTCAGCCATGTGATCAGTGCATGATATCCACGTGATCAGTGCATGATATCCACGTGATCAGTGCATGATCAGTCTCGTGAACAGTGCATGATCAGTCACGTAATCAGTGCATGATAGCCACGTGATCAGTGCATGATCAGTCACGTGATACGTGTGTGATCAGCCACGTGATCAGTGCATGATGAGTCAGGTGATCAGTGCAGGATTAATTACGTGATCAGTGCATGATCAGTCACGTGACCAGTGCATGGTAGCTACGTGATCATTGCATGATCAGCCACGTGATCAGTGCATGATAGCCACGTGATCAGTGCATGATAGCCACGTGATCAGTGCATGATCAGTCACGTGATACGTGTGTGATCAGCCACGTGATCAGTGCATGTTATGCACGTGATCAGTGCAGGATAGCCACGTGATCACTTCATGATTATTTACGTGATCTGTACATGATCAGTCACGTGATACGTGTGTGATCAGCCACCGGATCAGTGCGTGATGAGCCATGTGATCAGTGCAGCATCAATTACGTGATCAGTGCATGATCAGTCACATGACCAGTACATGGTAGCTACGTGAACATTGCGTGATCAGCCACGTGATCAGTGCATGATAGCTACGTGATCAGTGCATGATAGCCACATGATCAGTGCATGAGAGCCACGTGATCAGTGCATGATCAGTCACGTGATACACGTGTGATCAGCCACGTGATCAGTGCATGATGAGCCACGTGATCAGTGCAGGATCAATTACGTGATCAGTGCATGATCAGTCACGTGACCAGTACATGGTTGCTATGTGATCCTTGCATGATCAGCCACGTGAGCAGAGCATGATAGGCACGTGATCAGAGCATGATCAGTCACGTGATCAGTACATGATCATTCACTTGAACAGTGCATGATCATTGACGTGATCTGTGCATGATCAGTCACGTGACCAGTATATGGTAGCTATGTGATCATTCCATGACGAGCCACGTGAGCAGTGCATGATAGCCACGTGATGTGTGCATGATCAGTTACGTGAGCAGAGTATGATCAGCCACGTGATCAGTGCATGAGTTCCACGTGAACAGTGCATGTTCAGCCACGTGATCAGTGCATGATAGCCACGTGATCAGTGCATGATCAGTTACCTGAGCAGTGTATGATCAGCCACGTGATCAGTGCATGCCCAGGCACGTGATCAGTGTATGTCCAGCCAAGTGATCAGTGCATGATAGCCACGTGAGCAGTGCATGATAGCCACGTGATGTGTGCATGATCAGTTACGTGAGCAGAGTATGGTCAGCCACGTGGTCAGTGCATGAGTGCCACGTGAAAAGTGCATGATCAGTCATGTGATCAGTGTATGACCAGCCAAGTGATCAGTGCAGGATAGCCACGTGATCACTGCATGATCAGTCACGTGATCAGTGCATGATCAGTCACGTGATCAGTGTATGATCAGCCACGTGATCAGTGCATGATGAGCCAAATGATCAGTGCATGATCAATTACGTGATCAGTGCATGATCAGCCACGTGATTAGTGCATGATCAGTCACGTGATCAGTGCATGGTCAGTCACGTAAACAGTGCATGATCATCCACGTGATCAGTGCATGTGGAGGCATGTAGACAATGCATGATAGCACCGTGATCAGTGCACGATCAGTCCCGTGATGAGTGTATGATCAGCAAACTGATCAGTGCAAGATAGCTACATGATCAGTGCATGATCAGCCACGTCATCAGTGCATGATAGCCACGTAAGCAGTGCATACAATTACATGATCAGTGCATGCGCAATCACGTGATCAGTGCATGATAGCCACGTGATCAGTGCATGATCATTCACGTGATATGTGTGTGATCAGCCACGTGAACAGTGCATGCTCAGTCACGTGGTAAGTCCTGCTGAGCTGCGTGATTACTGTCTGCTCATCTGCTTGACAATTGCCAGCTGAGCTGTACGATTCCTGCCTGTCATCTCCTTGACAATTGCCACCTGTGCTGCATAATTCCTGCCTGCTCATCTACTTGATTATTGCCAGGTGAGCAGCATGATTTCTCAAAACTGAGTTCCATGATTATAGCCTGCTGACAGATTCCTGCCTACTCAGCTCTTTGTTCACTGCCTGCAGATGCACATGATCAGTGTGTGACACCAAACATGATCAGCACATGATCAGTCACATGATCAATGCATGATAAGCCAGGTGATCAGTGCATGATCAATTACGTGATCATTGCATGATGAGCCACGTGAGCAGTGCAGATAGCCACTGATCAGTGCATGATCACTCACGTGATCAGTTCATGATCAGTCACGTTTTCAGTGCAAGATCAGCCACGTGATCAGTGCATGATCAATTACGTGATCAGTGCATGATATCCACGTGTTCAGTGCATGATCAATCACGTGATCAGTGCCTGCTGAGCTGCGTGATTACTGTCTGCTCATCTGCTTGACAATTGGCAGCTGAGCTGCACGATTCCTGCCTGTCATCTGCTTGACAATTGCCAGCTGTGCTGCGTAATTCCTGCCTGCTCAGCTGCTTGATTATTGCCAGCTGAGCAGCATGATTCCTCACACATGAGTTCCATGATTATTGCCTGCTGACTGTTTGATTCGTGCCTACTCAGCTCTTTGTTTATTGCCTCCAGAGGCACATGATCAGTGTATGATAGCAAACATGATCAGCACATGATCAGTCACATGATCAGCGCCATTAAGTCACGTGATTACTACATGATAGTTATGTGATCAGTCCATGCTCAGTCACGGTATCAGTGCATGATCAGCCACGTGATCAGTGCATGATCAGCCAGGTGATCAGTACATGATCTGTCACATGATTAGTCTATAATCATCCACGTGATCAGTGCATGGGCAGTCATGTGATCAGTGCATGATATAGACGTGATCAGTGCATGATCAGTCTCGTGATCAGTGCATGATAGCCACGTGATCACTGCAATGATCAGTCACATGATCAGTGCATGATCAGTCATGTGACCAGTACATGGTAGCTGCATGATCATCGCATGATCAGCCACGTGAGCAGTGCATGATAGCCACGTGAGCAGTGCATGATCAGACACACGGTCAGTGCATGATCAGTCACATGATCAGTGCATGATCAGCCACGTGATCAGTGCATGACCAGGCACGTGATCAGTGTATGTTCAGCCAAGTGATCAGTGCATGATAGCCACGTGAGTGTGCATGATCAGTCACGTGATCAGTGCATGATCAGTCACGTGATCAGTGTATGTTCAGCCAAGTGATCAGTGCATGATAGCCACGTGATCAGTGCATGTTCAGTCACGTGATCAGTGCATGGTCAGTCACGTGATCAGTGCATGATCATCCACGTGATCAGTGCATGGGGAGTCATGCAATCAATGCATGATAGCGCCTTGATCAGTGCACGATCAGTCCCGTGATGAGTGTATGATCAGCCAAGGGATCAGTGCAAGATAGCTACGTGATCAGTGCATGATCAGTCACCTGATGGGTGTATGATCATTCACGTGACCTGTACATGGTAGCTACATAATCATTGCATGATCAGCCACGTGAGTAGTGCATGATAGCCAAGTGATCACTGCATGATCAGTCACGCGATCAGTGCATGATCAGTCATGTGACCAGTACATGGTAGCTGTGTGATCATCGCATGATCAGCCACGTGAGCAGTGCATGATAGCCACGTGATCAGTGCATGATCAGACTCGAGATCAGTGCATGATCAGTCACGTGATCAGTGCATGATCAGTCTCATGATCAGTGCATGATAGCCACGTGATCAGTGCATGATCAGTCACCTGATGGGTGTATGATCATTCACGTGACCTGTACATGGTAGCTACATAATCATTGCATGATCAGCCACGTGAGTAGTGGCATGATAGCCAAGTGATCACTGCATGATCAGTCACGCGATCAGTGCATGATCAGTCATGTGACCAGTACATGGTAGCTGTGTGATCATCGCATGATCAGCCACGTGAGCAGTGCATGATAGCCACGTGATCAATGCATGATCAGACTCGAGATCAGTGCATGATCAGTCACGTGATCAGTGCATGATCAGCCAGGTGATCAGTGCATGACCAGGCACGTGATCAGTGTATGTCCAGCCAAGTGATCAGTGCATTATAGCCACGTGATCAGTGCATGATCAGTCACGTGATCAGTGCATGATCAGTCACATGATCAATGTATGATCAGACTCGAGATCAGTGCATGATCAGTGACGTGATGAGTGCATGATCAGTCATGTAATCTGTGCATGACCAGTCACGTGATCAGTGTATGACCAGCCATGTGATCAGTGCATGATAGCCACGTGATCAGTGCATGATCAGTCACGTGATCAATGTATGATCATCTCGAGATCAGTGCATGATCAGTCACGTGATCAGTGCATGATCAGCCAGGTGATCAGTGCATGACCAGGCACGTGATCAGTGTATGACCAGCCATGTGATCAGTGCATGATAGCCACGTGATCAGTGCATGATAAGTCACGTGATCAGTGCATGATCAGTCACGTGTTCAGTGCATGATCAGCCACATGATCAGTGCATGATCAGTCACGTGACCAGCACATGGTAGCTGCGTGATCAGTGTATGACCAGCCAAGTGATCAGTGCATGATAGCCACGTGATCAGTGCATGATCAGTCACGTGATCAGTGCATGATCAGCCACATGATCAGTGCATGATCAGTCACGTGACCAGTACATGGTAGCTGCGAGATCATTTCATGATCAACCACGTTAACAGTGCATGATAGCCACGTGATCAGTGCTTGATCACCCACATGATCAGTGCATGATCAATTACGTGATCAGTGCAAGATCAGTCACGTGACCAGTACATGGTAGCTACGTGATCAGTGCATGATAGCCACGTGATCAGTGCATGATAGCCACGTGATCAGTGCATGATCAGTCACGTGATACATGTGTGATCAGCCACGTGAATCGTGCATGATATCCACGTGATCAGTGCATGATCAGTCACGTGACAGGTGTGTGATAAGCCATGTGAACAGTGCATGTTCAGCCATGTGATCAGTGCATGATATCCACGTGATCAGTGCATGATATCCACGTTGATCAGTGCATGATCAGTCTCGTGAACAGTGCATGATCAGTCACGTAATCAGTGCATGATAGCCACGTGATCAGTGCATGATCAGTCACGTGATACGTGTGTGATCAGCCACGTGATCAGTGCATGATGAGTCAGGTGATCAGTGCAGGATTAATTACGTGATCAGTGCATGATCAGTCACGTGACCAGTGCATGGTAGCTACGTGATCATTGCATGATCAGCCACGTGATCAGTGCATGATAGCCACGTGATCAGTGCATGATAGCCACGTGATCAGTGCATGATCAGTCACGTGATACGTGTGTGATCAGCCACGTGATCAGTGCATGTTATGCACGTGATCAGTGCAGGATAGCCACGTGATCACTTCATGATTATTTACGTGATCTGTACATGATCAGTCACGTGATACGTGTGTGATCAGCCACCGGATCAGTGCGTGATGAGCCATGTGATCAGTGCAGCATCAATTACGTGATCAGTGCATGATCAGTCACATGACCAGTACATGGTAGCTACGTGAACATTGCGTGATCAGCCACGTGATCAGTGCATGATAGCTACGTGATCAGTGCATGATAGCCACATGATCAGTGCATGAGAGCCACGTGATCAGTGCATGATCAGTCACGTGATACACGTGTGATCAGCCACGTGATCAGTGCATGATGAGCCACGTGATCAGTGCAGGATCAATTACGTGATCAGTGCATGATCAGTCACGTGACCAGTACATGGTTGCTATGTGATCCTTGCATGATCAGCCACGTGAGCAGAGCATGATAGGCACGTGATCAGAGCATGATCAGTCACGTGATCAGTACATGATCATTCACTTGAACAGTGCATGATCATTGACGTGATCTGTGCATGATCAGTCACGTGACCAGTATATGGTAGCTATGTGATCATTCCATGACGAGCCACGTGAGCAGTGCATGATAGCCACGTGATGTGTGCATGATCAGTTACGTGAGCAGAGTATGATCAGCCACGTGATCAGTGCATGAGTTCCACGTGAACAGTGCATGTTCAGCCACGTGATCAGTGCATGATAGCCACGTGATCAGTGCATGATCAGTTACCTGAGCAGTGTATGATCAGCCACGTGATCAGTGCATGCCCAGGCACGTGATCAGTGTATGTCCAGCCAAGTGATCAGTGCATGATAGCCACGTGAGCAGTGCATGATAGCCACGTGATGTGTGCATGATCAGTTACGTGAGCAGAGTATGGTCAGCCACGTGGTCAGTGCATGAGTGCCACGTGAAAAGTGCATGATCAGTCATGTGATCAGTGTATGACCAGCCAAGTGATCAGTGCAGGATAGCCACGTGATCACTGCATGATCAGTCACGTGATCAGTGCATGATCAGTCACGTTATCAGTGTATGATCAGCCACGTGATCAGTGCATGATGAGCCAAATGATCAGTGCATGATCAATTACGTGATCAGTGCATGATCAGCCACGTGATTAGTGCATGATCAGTCACGTGATCAGTGCATGGTCAGTCACGTAAACAGTGCATGATCATCCACGTGATCAGTGCATGTGGAGGCATGTAGACAATGCATGATAGCACCGTGATCAGTGCACGATCAGTCCCGTGATGAGTGTATGATCAGCAAACTGATCAGTGCAAGATAGCTACATGATCAGTGCATGATCAGCCACGTCATCAGTGCATGATAGCCACGTAAGCAGTGCATACAATTACATGATCAGTGCATGCGCAATCACGTGATCAGTGCATGATAGCCACGTGATCAGTGCATGATCATTCACGTGATATGTGTGTGATCAGCCACGTGAACAGTGCATGCTCAGTCACGTGGTAAGTCCTGCTGAGCTGCGTGATTACTGTCTGCTCATCTGCTTGACAATTGCCAGCTGAGCTGTACGATTCCTGCCTGTCATCTCCTTGACAATTGCCACCTGTGCTGCGTAATTCCTGCCTGCTCATCTACTTGATTATTGCCAGGTGAGCAGCATGATTTCTCAAAACTGAGTTCCATGATTATAGCCTGCTGACAGATTCCTGCCTACTCAGCTCTTTGTTCATTGCCTGCAGATGCACATGATCAGTGTGTGACACCAAACATGATCAGCACATGATCAGTCACATGATCAATGCATGATAAGCCAGGTGATCAGTGCATGATCAATTACGTGATCATTGCATGATGAGCCACGTGAGCAGTGCATGATAGCCACGTGATCAGTGCATGATCACTCACGTGATCAGTTCATGATCAGTCACGTTTTCAGTGCAAGATCAGCCACGTGATCAGTGCATGATCAATTACGTGATCAGTGCATGATATCCACGTGTTCAGTGCATGATCAATCACGTGATCAGTGCCTGCTGAGCTGCGTGATTACTGTCTGCTCATCTGCTTGACAATTGGCAGCTGAGCTGCACGATTCCTGCCTGTCATCTGCTTGACAATTGCCAGCTGTGCTGCGTAATTCCTGCCTGCTCAGCTGCTTGATTATTGCCAGCTGAGCAGCATGATTCCTCACACATGAGTTCCATGATTATTGCCTGCTGACTGTTTGATTCGTGCCTACTCAGCTCTTTGTTTATTGCCTCCAGAGGCACATGATCAGTGTATGATAGCAAACATGATCAGCGCATGATCAGTCACATGATCAGCGCCATTAAGTCACGTGATTACTACATGATAGTTATGTGATCAGTCCATGCTCAGTCACGGTATCAGTGCATGATCAGCCACGTGATCAGTGCATGATCAGCCAGGTGATCAGTACATGATCTGTCACATGATTAGTCTATAATCATCCACGTGATCAGTGCATGGGCAGTCATGTGATCAGTGCATGATATAGACGTGATCAGTGCATGATCAGTCTCGTGATCAGTGCATGATAGCCACTTGATCAGTGCATGATCAGTCAACTGATGGGTGTATGATCATTCACGTGACCTGTACATGGTAGCTACATGATCATTGCATGATCAGCCACGTGAGTAGTGCATGATAGCCACGTGATCACTGCATGATCAGTCACATGATCAGTGCATGATCAGTCATGTGACCAGTATATGGTAGCTGCATGATCATCGCATGATCAGCCACGTGAGCAGTGCATGATAGCCACGTGAGCAGTGCATGATCAGACACACGGTCAGTGCATGATCAGTCACATGATCAGTGCATGATCAGCCACGTGATCAGTGCATGACCAGGCACGTGATCAGTGTATGTTCAGCCAAGTGATCAGTGCATGATAGCCACGTGAGTGTGCATGATCAGTCACGTGATCAGTGCATGATCAGTCACGTGATCAGTGTATGTTCAGCCAAGTGATCAGTGCATGATAGCCACGTGATCAGTGCATGTTCAGTCACGTGATCAGTGCATGGTCAGTCACGTGATCAGTGCATGATCATCCACGTGATCAGTGCATGGGGAGTCATGCAATCAATGCATGATAGCGCCTTGATCAGTGCACGATCAGTCCCGTGATGAGTGTATGATCAGCCAAGGGATCAGTGCAAGATAGCTACGTGATCAGTGCATGATCAGTCACCTGATGGGTGTATGATCATTCACGTGACCTGTACATGGTAGCTACATAATCATTGCATGATCAGCCACGTGAGTAGTGCATGATAGCCAAGTGATCACTGCATGATCAGTCACGCGATCAGTGCATGATCAGTCATGTGACCAGTACATGGTAGCTGTGTGATCATCGCATGATCAGCCACGTGAGCAGTGCATGATAGCCACGTGATCAGTGCATGATCAGACTCGAGATCAGTGCATGATCAGTCACGTGATCAGTGCATGATCAGTCTCATGATCAGTGCATGATAGCCACGTGATCAGTGCATGATCAGTCACCTGATGGGTGTATGATCATTCACGTGACCTGTACATGGTAGCTACATAATCATTGCATGATCAGCCACGTGAGTAGTGCATGATAGCCAAGTGATCACTGCATGATCAGTCACGCGATCAGTGCATGATCAGTCATGTGACCAGTACATGGTAGCTGTGTGATCATCGCATGATCAGCCACGTGATCAGTGCATGATCAGACTCGAGATCAGTGCATGATCAGTCACGTGATCAGTGCTGATCAGCCAGGTGATCAGTGCATGACCAGGCACGTGATCAGTGTATGTCCAGCCAAGTGATCAGTGCATTATAGCCACGTGATCAGTGCATGATCAGTCCACGTGATCAGTGCATGATCAGTCACATGATCAATGTATGATCAGACTCGAGATCAGTGCATGATCAGTGACGTGATGAGTGCATGATCAGTCATGTAATCTGTGCATGACCAGTCACGTGATCAGTGTATGACCAGCCATGTGATCAGTGCATGATAGCCACGTGATCAGTGCATGATCAGTCACGTGATCAATGTATATCATCTCGAGATCAGTGCATGATCAGTCACGTGATCAGTGCATGATCAGCCAGTGATCAGTGCATGACCAGGCACGTGATCAGTGTATGACAGCCATGTATCAGTGCATGATAGCCACGTGATCAGTGCATGATAAGTCAGTGATCAGTGCATGATCAGTCAACGTGTTCAGTGCATGATCAGCCACATGATCAGTGCATGATCAGTCACGTGACCAGCACATGGTAGCTGCGTGATCAGTGTATGACCAGCCAAGTGATCAGTGCATGATAGCCACGTGATCAGTGCATGATCAGTCACGTGATCAGTGCATGATCAGCCACACGATCAGTGCATGATCAGTCACGTGACCAGTACATGGTAGCTGCGAGATCATTTCATGATCAACCACGTTAACAGTGCATGATAGCCAGCTGATCAGTGCTTGATCACAGCCACATGATCAGTGCATGATCAATTACGTGATCAGTGCAAGATCAGTCACGTGACCAGTACATGAGCTACGTGATCAGTGCGATGATAGCCACGTGATCAGTGCATGATAGCCACGTGATCAAGTGCATGATCAGTCACGTGATACATGTGTGATCAGCCACGTGAATCGTGCATGATATCCACGTGATCAGTGCATGATCAGTCACGTGACAGGTGTGTGATAAGCCATGTGAACAGTGCATGTTTCAGCCATGTGATCAGTGCATGATATCCACGTGATCAGTGCATGATATCCACGTGATCAGTGCATGATCAGTCTCGTGAACAGTGCATGATCAGTCACGTAATCAGTGCATGATAGCCACGTGATCAGTGCATGATCAGTCACGTGATACGTGTGTGATCAGCCACGTGATCAGTGCATGATGAGTCAGGTGATCAGTGCAGGATTAATTACGTGATCAGTGCATGATCAGTCACGTGACCAGTGCATGGTAGCTACGTGATCATTGCATGATCAGCCACGTGATCAGTGCATGATAGCCACGTGATCAGTGCATGATAGCCACGTGATCAGTGCATGATCAGTCACGTGATTACGTGTGTGATCAGCCACGTGATCAGTGCATGTTATGCACGTGATCAGTGCAGGATAGCCACGTGATCACTTCATGATTATTTACGTGATCTGTACATGATCAGTCACGTGATACGTGTGTGATCAGCCACCGGATCAGTGCGTGATGAGCCATGTGATCAGTGCAGCATCAATTACGTGATCAGTGCATGATCAGTCACATGACCAGTACATGGTAGCTACGTGAACATTGCGTGATCAGCCACGTGATCAGTGCATGATAGCTACGTGATCAGTGCATGATAGCCACATGATCAGTGCATGAGAGCCACGTGATCAGTGCATGATCAGTCACGTGATACACGTGTGATCAGCCACGTGATCAGTGCATGATGAGCCACGTGATCAGTGCAGGATCAATTACGTGATCAGTGCATGATCAGTCACGTGACCAGTACATGGTTGCTATGTGATCCTTGCATGATCAGCCACGTGAGCAGAGCATGATAGGCATGTGATCAGAGCATGATCAGTCACGTGATCAGTACATGATCATTCACTTGAACAGTGCATGATCATTGACGTGATCTGTGCATGATCAGTCACGTGACCAGTATATGGTAGCTATGTGATCATTCCATGACGAGCCACGTGAGCAGTGCATGATAGCCACGTGATGTGTGCATGATCAGTTACGTGAGCAGAGTATGATCAGCCACGTGATCAGTGCATGAGTTCCACGTGAACAGTGCATGTTCAGCCACGTGATCAGTGCATGATAGCCACGTGATCAGTGCATGATCAGTTACCTGAGCAGTGTATGATCAGCCACGTGATCAGTGCATGCCCAGGCACGTGATCAGTGTATGTCCAGCCAAGTGATCAGTGCATGATAGCCACGTGAGCAGTGCATGATAGCCACGTGATGTGTGCATGATCAGTTACGTGAGCAGAGTATGGTCAGCCACGTGGTCAGTGCATGAGTGCCACGTGAAAAGTGCATGATCAGTCATGTGATCAGTGTATGACCAGCCAAGTGATCAGTGCAGGATAGCCACGTGA